>NC_057796.1:110596881-110703150 GCF_018294505.1 Triticum aestivum
CCGGCGGCGGCGGCGAGGCGAGTGCGGGCGGCGGCGGCGACTTGATGAGAGGAGAGAGAGGGGGGGTATAAATAGGAAGGGGGGGCAGCAGCTTGGGGGAGGGGGCAAGGTGCGGCAGCGGGGCTTCCCGTGTCCGCCATGGACACGGCGACGGCAGCGTCGTGCAGGGAGAGGAGAGGGGCGCGGGGGTGGGACGGCGGCCTGGGCTCGGCCCAGCGGGCGGGCGCGTCCCTTTTTTTAAAAAAAATAAGTTCCACGGAAAATAATTCACAGAAAAATAAATAAATATCAGAAAAATATAAAATAAAATTTCCCCGTCTAGTTAGAAAATCTAGAATAGGGTGAACATTTTTTTAACACAAAATAAATATTTTGAAAACATGCAATATTTTTAATGCAATAAAAATTGCAAATAAAATCCAAATAAATTCCAATAAATGATTTTCACATTTTACCTCCAGTATTTCAATTGTTTTGGAGAAGTCATATTTTCTCCTCTCATTTATTTTGTTTAATGAAATATTTTTCCGGAGAGAAAATAATTAAAACCAAAATCCTCGTCTTATTATTTGATGAAAATCAAATATGAAAATTCGAGAAAATCCCCAACTCTCTCCGAGGGTTCTTGAGTTGCTTAGGATTTATCGAGGATTTTATCAAAATGCAAATAAAATATGATATGCAATGATGATCTATGTATAACATACCAAATTGAAAATTTGGGATGCTACAAATGTACACCAAAACCATTGGATGCTAATGATGTTTAATTTTGACAAAAAAGAAATTCAGACTCTGAACTCCATGAATTATCATTGCGAGAAGACCAAGGAAGATTCTCTTGTAAGTGTTCTCTTGCTGCCTCTTTGGATCCGCATGGCACATGAGCTCCCAAAGTACCGTAACCCTATGTATAACTCGTCGTACCCTAGGTGGACTCGATTCAGTTCTGCATCGACGAAGCTGTCAAGAATGGGTTGATATCACCAGCTAAGAACATCAATTTTGCCGAATGGACCAAAAAACGCTATGAGAACATACCACAACAGACCGATGGGTACGCATGGCCTCATAAATTATTATTTGCCTACACGAATAAGATTACTGATCTTTAACTAAACATCGCAGGACTTCCTGTGCGGTTTGGACACTACAGTACATGTTGTCATGGAATGCGGATGAAATGACCGATATTTTGAACCAGGTAATTGAATGCCTAATTTACATTTGTACTTTGTTTAGCTTGAAAGCTATGCTGACGTAAGTGTCGGTTATCAAATATAGGCAAGGATAGATATTTTCAGGTGGAAAATATGTACAGCCTTACTGCATTCAAATTGCAACGCGCTTCGTCTCGAATCATATAAGTTCCCCATAACGGTTAGTGCTACATCAAGAATATATCATTTATTTCATAAGTCTCATGATTAGAACTAACGCAGCACTCTCTCTTATACAGAAGGAGGTGTACGATGCCCAGCAAGCAGTTCTACCTGATGGTTCAGAAGACGACGTACAATTAGTCAACAATCCTGATGGTTCCAACGAACCCGACACATCCAACTCCCAGAAGGATACTGGTGCACCCAACTCCCCAAAAAGGAAGAGAGCACGTGGACGCCCGAGAAAGCTAGTCGATCCCGAGGAAGCAGCAAAAACAAAGAGTCTTAAAGAACTGAAACTTAAATTTGACAGCAAGACCATAGCCAACCAAGTGTCTTCGTTACCATCACGGTCACGCAGAGAGCATAAACCAGCACCAGCTTTATTGAGCCCATTCAAACACAAATAGGTAGCATCAATTGATCATCAATTGATAAATGCTCATGCTCATGCTCTACTTTTAGCATCATTTCAAACACGTTTAGTTCTTATCAGAAAGTGGAAATAGGTGCTTTTGGCAATCATGAGCATCCTCTACTTATAGCAATATCTAATGCATCATCAGTACAAAGCTTGATTTGGCAATAGGTGGAATCGAAAATCATTTGCATGCTTTAATTTTGTGAAGCTATAATCATGCTGAGTTATACACTAAACATAATCATGCCAAGCTATAACTACCATAGTCATAAACCAGGCTTTTCTTAAGCACAGGTGCTTATTTGTACAGGGTAGACGCATAACTAGGCGTCTCTCCTGTAGAAATAGGCACCGGTGCTTCAGAAAAACCCTATTTATTTTTCTAAGCACCACCCTAAGCATCTAGCATTGTACAAGGCTTAACATGCATCACCAAAATAGTATTAACAACTTGGAACACTAAACCAGAGTAGCAGCAAACTCTTAAGATAAACGGCATAGGTTCAGACACACCATAAGACATCAGTTTTAGAGTCGAACAACAAAGAAACATAGGTAACATAAGAGGACACGGCGGTCCTGGGGCAGCAGCAGCACTCTAGCAGCACATCACTTCTCTCCCTTATTCAATGGAGGTTGTAGGGCTCATTGACTTTGACAATCTCGAGGAAGCGTGCGTAGGCCGCATGTTTAGCCAGAGTACTGGCCTTATGGTTCTTACCATGTCCATTGCCAGTGCTGAAGGCATGCTGGATCATGCCATCTATGCTGCCACCGATCACCTTGCAACAGAAAGGGCACCCAATCTTGCCAAAGAAACGGTACTTGGTCTTGCCAGCAATCAGATGCCTCAGGGTGTAGCGGCTCTTGTTGTGCCTACTGTCCATGCCGTAGTCCACGTCGTCGTCATCCTCCTATGAATTAGTGAATTAGTACACATAGAAGAACTCAGCTAATCTATTATGGTACATTGCCTTAATTACAATGTTTTGAAAGTACACATGTGTAACATGGCAACTATCTATTTGCTAGAAATAAGGCGTATGTGCACATACATAATTGAGCCAAAGAAATTGACATGCATAAATATGGACGGTGGAATAGTTGCATTTATAGATTAGTGCACAAGTAGTACATAATTAACACATGAAAGACTTCATAAACTGGCTTGGTTTAATGATATTTGATACTTGTTACAGGTGTAATTCTGATTGGAATCAGAAAAATGGCTTCATTATACTCCTCCATGTTTCACACAAGGGGGGTTTGTTCTATCTACTGGAATGAAGAAACCATTATTCTTTCTGACAGCGGCAATACTGCTTCTCCAACATTGTTAGACCCTGATAAGTTTCAGAAGGAAATTGGTAAAGGAGCTATGGGGTGTCTCACTGCTCATATTGATGAGAGATGTGGCTGTGATCATCTAGATAATATACTGGGGAAAATTGGCTACATGAAATGTTTTGATTTTGTGTCAGCCCATAATTATTAAGGGAGCAATCACTTCCTTTGCAAAATGGAAATCTGTACAGAATTTGCAAATGGATCATCTATGAACATGTGTGCAAACTGATCATCTATGAACATGTGTGCAAATTAATTCATCTACATAAACTAAAATGAATCAGGAACTGCAGCATTTTGTCACTGTCCTGGGGAAGCCAATGGAGAATCCTGCCATATATCCATTGTTTAACCCACTTTTTTCATTAATGTATCCCTACCATGAACATTTTCTTGTATTTGGGTTCATTACCCCACTTCTTTCATTAATGTATCCCTTGTGAAACTTATGCTCATCTAGTTAACAAGACAAACCCCGATGCCATGAAAAAAAACAGAGTATCTGCTGGAATCAGAATGTGAATCAGTTTTAAAATTCCACATCCAACATGAAGATCTATGCTACATCCCTACAATCCTACATACGTACAACTAGCACGCCGTAATGAATTTGATGCTCATCTAGTTAACAAGAAAAACCTCAATGCCATGAAAAAAAACCAGAGTATCTGCTGGAATCAGATTTAAAAATCCAGATCCAACATGAAGATCTATGCTAAATCTCTACAATCCTACATATGTACAACTAGCACGCCCAAGTGAAATTGATGCTCATCTAGTTAACAAGAAAAACCCCAATGTCATGAAAAAAACAGAGTACTACCTCAGATAGCTCGTTGATGGCATCCTCGTCGAAGTCGCTGCCCTTCCTGCAATCTACGTCGAACTCCTTTATGGCGTTCTCCTCGTAGAGCTCTTCGATTTTTGTCATGCACCTTGCGCTTAAGCCTTCTCATCTCCTCCTCCTCCGGATCTTCCCCGACCTTCTGCTCGCCGACGGGTGCCTCCACGGCTGCGATGGCAGCGGGAGCAGGCACAACGGTCGCTGCACCGCCAGCTTTCACCGCTACGGCAGACTCAGCCGCTCCACCCACGGCTGCAGCCATGGCAGCAGACTGCTCTGCTCCGATGGTTGCCTCCAGCTCGTCCGCCGCATCTTCACGCCCGTGTTTCATCATCGGTCGAAGATAGGAGGAGGGAGGCGTAGGAAGGGAGGAGGGTGGTGAGGAAGGAGGAGAGGGTGGTGAGGTGGTGAGGAAGGAAGAGAGGGTGGTTAGGTTCGGGAGAGGACGAGGGTTTTCTACCCGATTTGGGGAAGAAATGCACTGCTCCTGCCTGTTGGAGTTACCGAGAAGCCGCGGGTGCTGATTTGACTTGACATACCCACCCGTCCGTCCCCATTCCACGTGGGGACGTGGCGGTCGTGCACGTGGTCGTGCACCTCCTGCGGTTTGCCATCAATTGCTATCGGTCTCACAAGTGGGTCCCCTTGTCATCCACACAACCACGCCACCACATGTACCACATTTTTCTTTCTCCCCGTCTCGACCACTCCACATCTTTCTTTCTCCCCTTCTCGACCAACGCCGCCACCGCCATCTCCCGACGACCCCTCTCTTCGCTGCCGGTGCGCGGCCGCCGCCAACTCCGGCAAGTACGTGAGATCTCCCCTCTTCTTCCCTTACCCAACCGCGTCTCCCTACGGAGGCGGATCTGAGCCGATTGGCTGTTGCCGGCCGGAGCTCGTCGGATCTCTCGATATCATGTCTGATCTTGATTCATGACGTGCCCTCGCATATGGCTTTGTCCATGGTTTGAACCTTTGGATTCAATCCAAAAGTTGAAAACGGTTTGGACTGGGTTGGATGACGAGCATGTATAGTTCGGTTTGGTCTAGATCCTAAATGAAAATATCTGGATTGGTTTGGTTTTGATGTGTGCCGTGGATTGGACTGGTTTTAGTTTGGATGCCAAACTATTCCCAGGTTTAGATGAGACGGGCATTGCCATTGTCATTGGCATTGCTTTATTACGTCGATGATAGTAAATAGATTGATTGGCCATTGCCAGTATAGGTTATCACTATGATTTATTATATGTATGATCTTTGTATTGTACTATGTACAATTCAACTTAGAGTTCAACATGTTCTGTGTAGAATGGAGGAAGCACCATGTGGACGCTGCAACTCACGGTGCCGGACCAGCCTTTCTACTGCCACGCTGTTCGGCACCTACTTCCAGCCTTCTTTTGTTGTTGCAGCGGTAACAATTTATATGAACCTTCTAACAGTACATTCTTTTTTTTTGCTATTTCCAGTAATGTATTGTGTCTGTTATTTGTTTTTATCTTACACAGATCGTACCATGCAATGTGAGATTGCCATTCGATGAGCTCATCGGAGACACCGTGACCTTCGACGCTCTTGGGGGCCCATACACTATGCAGGTCGAGAAGGGGCGAAAGATAACCCAGATAGGAGGAGATGATTGGGATCGTTTCATCGCCCGCATGCGTCTTAGTGGGGGTGAATTGATCAGCTTCTCCTTCAGAAGAGATAGGCCCAGGATTTCTGTTATCTATCTAAATTTGATTCCGGATAGTGAGGATGAAGTTCATGAGGAGGAAGATGGTGCTGATTCAGATGATGATGAGAACCCACTTGTTGAATACCTGTATTCCCAAGGACTCAGACTGGGCGACGAGGAAATCGGCAACCTCTGGGACATGCTTCCGCTACGTGAAGACTACCTAGGGAAGCCATTCATGACCCGCCTCACAAGGACGAATGTTAAACGGCATATCATGGTATGTTACTTAGTGTGGTAATTACATGATATGCATGCTTAGTTAGTGTAGTAGTTCATATGATATGCATGTTGTAGTACTGTGATGAGAGGCCTAGTTTAGAATTCATTTAGTGAAGAATTTTATGACATGCATGTAGTGTAGTAATATGCGATGATATGCTTAGTGTACGCAGTAATCTAATGATATGCCTAATTACTGTAGTAATTTGATGCTTGGCGTATAGTGTAGTGATGTGATGATATATATGCTCAGTGTTGAATCCAATGATATATGTGTCTTGAAGTGTATGCTTTGTTGATAATTGCACGTGACATGATCATATATCATGTCAACTATTTTCAGAAATTACCTAAGAGGTTACTTGATAGCTGTGGCATCGACCCGGACGAAGAAGGCATGGCTGCTGGACTACGCCTTACCAGAACGGGCTCCATCACCAGCTATGCCTATGCAGTGGACACGGACGGTCGCACTGTCTTGAGAAGGGCAGGGTGGAAGAAGTTCCTTCGTGGCAAGAATCTTTGGGTAGGACAGGCCATCCTACTCACTGTTGCGAACACCAGTCGCCATGACTTGAGGATGATGATCACCATCCACCTCATTTAGAACTTGTTATGTTAGCTGTTGTTTGCAAGTACTTGTCGTGTATTACCGTACCTATATCTACTCATATCTAGGTACTATTGCTTGTGATGGATTGCAACTATTATTAACTGGTAACTAATGCTCTACTAGCTATGATTATTCCACTGTGTGATGTTTTATAGACTGTAGTGTGACATGGTAACTGTTATATATGGTAGAGGCTGGTCTCTAAGACCTTGTACAATGCAAGGTGCTTAGGGATGTGCTTAGAAAAATAAAGCGGTTTTCTCTGAAGCGCCAGTGCCTATTTCTACAGGAGAGACGCCTAGTTAAGCGTCTACCTTGTACAAATAAGCACCGGTGCTTAAGGAAAACCTGGTTTATTTCTCTAAGCACCTCTCCTAAGCACCCTGCATTGTACAAGGCCTAATTGGACCGACATGTTGAACTAGTATCAATGGTAGAGGCTGGCTGCCACAAAGTTCCATTCACAAGCTACTATGAATTTGAAATAATGCATAAACAAAATATGAAGCTTTTCTTAAGCACAGGTGCTTATTTGTACAGGGTAGACGCTTAACTAGGCGTCTCTCCTGTAGAAATAGGCACCGGTGCTTCAGAAAAACCCCGTTTATTTTTCTAAGCACCACCGTACGCATCAAGCATTGTACAAGGCTTATCATGCATCACCAAAATAGTATTAACAACTTGGAACACTAAACCAGAGCAGCAGCAAACTCTTAAGATAAACGGCAGATCAACCACCGCACAGCATAAGTTCAGACACACCATAGGACATAAGTTCAGACACACCGAACAACAAAGAAACATAGATATCATAAAAGGACACTGCACTAGCAACTTGAAGGCAGACTTTGATCTCTCTTCATGCCGCGTAGTGGCAGTGGTAGTAGGGGTCAGCCTCCTGTGCTTCTGAAATTTCCACACCTGATTTGATGTTGTCTATTATCTTCCAAGCCTTGTAGGTGGCGTACGCATCCTTCGCTGCGTACTCGATGAGGTAGTCTGGCAGCGGGCTGATCCCCCACAGTTTATGGTCTTCGGTCCTGTTGATCTTCTTCTTCATGTTTTGGTAAAATGGGTGGATGACGCTGGCTGCAACATCAGCCAAGGAGTCGTACTGCTTCTTTGTGCCGGCATATGGAACTCTATAGTTTTTCTGAATGTCGATGTACTTTTCGGGGTTGATCTCCAAACCAGACATCTTCAGCATCTGTTTGTCATTATGAATGCTGAAACCGGCAAAGGTGAACAACTTCTTCTCCTGGAGGAAGCTCTTGAGGCGCTTGGGCCTTCAAGGGGAGAGACATATTGAAGATTAGTAGTAATTTTGAAGATTTAGGAGTTGTTTGGTTTGTGACTAAGTTTGCCAAAGATTGCCACACCTAAGGTTAGGCAAGTTTGACCAACTTAGGTGTGTGTTTGGTTCAAGCCACACCTTAGGCAAGCCACACTTGGGTCCCACATGGCATACACACAAAAAGTGTGGCAAGATTCCCTTAGGCTTGCCAACTTGTGGCCCTCATTTTGATGAACTAACCTTAGGCAAACTTGGCAAAAAATTGTGGCAAAGTGTGACAATGCTAGTGCTAGAACCAAACAATACGAGTGATGAATGCATGAAGTACATGATGTTATTTCTCTTTTTGGATCATACAGTTGAAAATAACACTACAGCAAACTACTTCACTACATCAACTTCAGAAACAACTTTTAATACATCTAGTCCAGTGCATCCACACCGGTAGACACAACACTAATGCATCAATATCAGAAACTACACTAGTATATCAGAAACTACACTAGTAGACACAACACTAATACATCTAGTCCAGTGCATCAACTTCAGAAAATAACACTAATGCATCCACAGCGGTAGACACAACACTAATGCATCAAGATCAGAAACTACACTAGTATATCAAGTTTGGTGATTAATCTGGTGCAAGATTTTAAGATACTAATCCAGTGCATCAGGGTAAAAATCTATGCCAGTGCATGTACTTGAGAAACCACACTAGTGCGTCCACTTCACAATCTACACTAGTACATGTAGTTGAGAAACTAGGGTATATGAGTAGGATGGCTCACCATTTTGTGGCCGCAGCGATGTGGTAGACCAGGCAGAGTTCATCCACGCATAACTGCAGAACTGCTGCGTACTGCGGAGGTTCGTCATCCCTGGTATACTCCACATCAACGCCGACGAATCTAGGATACATGCCGACGGCTTTCATGAAGAGCCTCGTGAGCATTTCGTCGGCAGTGTCTGGATTGCTGGTGCAGACGACCTCCAGCGTCTCTTTGCCGTGGAGTTCCACCTTGTCAAGTTTGGTGGTGTAGTCGCGCTTCTCACCGGGGACCTGAACGTCGTCTTCCTTGATGCTCTGGTCGGACGTCTCGCCACAGTGACGCTTGGTAGACGGCTCCTCCGCCATTGCCCTTCTCCAGCGACGGCGGTTTTGAGACAGAGACGGTGGTTGCAGTTTGTGGAGTAGATGGACGTGGTTCGCATAATGAGGGAGGAATGGAGGAGAAGGTGCCTTTTTGAGTTATGGGGGAGGCGGTTCGTCGCGTGAGGGAGGCGCTCGTCGTTATCGTGATCGTGGGGGTCGTGGGGCTCGTGCTATTGGTGTTCCATTCTGTAACCACCCACGGGCCTGCATCGTGGCCCATATCACTGGGTTTGTAGTCGTATGCAGGCCGTGGTGTGTGAGAAAACTCATGTTAGGTAGGTGGGCTTTTCTCCTCCTTCACCCGGCGGCCGTGATGTAAACATGAGAAGCAAGTTTGCTAAGGTTGTAAACGGACCCAATATTTTTCTACATCTTTGTATCAACATGAAAAGCAATCATGACTAGTTTGCTAAGGTTGTCGGCATTTGTATGGATTTTCTAAGGTTTTTGCAACGATAAAATGCTTAAAACACTTCTGACATGTTGTGATGTTTTCGGTATTTAGTGGTCTACTCGCTGGGATTATTCCACTGTGTGATGTTTTGTACGTGCCAGGTTGTAGTATGAAATGCTAACTGTTCTATATGGTAGTGGTTGGTCTCTAATTGGACCGACATGTTGAACTAGTATCAATGGTAGAGGCGTTTCGTTGTGCGCCACATCCAACAGTTCACATAATTAATTATCCAAAGATTAAGGTATCAAACCCTTGGTCATACAAAGCAACATTTCGTTCCTAAAAATTAAGGTACTTCCACATTCAAACTAACTAATACTACAAATTCGAAGGAACTACTTAATACATTAACAGCACATAGGGAAGTAGCCCTGGTCCAACGGCTTGAGAAAGGACGAACAAAAGCTGAAAGAAGAAGGATCAGCCAGTAGCAGCACCATCAGCCTCCCAGCCTCACAACTTCAGCCAGCCTGGTGAACTCCAGGTTTTTTCCTGCAAAACACACATGGGATGTTGGAGGCAAGAAAATAAATTTGCCAGGGGTCTTGTCATGGCATCTAATCGCACGGAATGCTAGTACAAATGATGGAGAACAAAACATCCAACATGAGCAAATTCATAGGAGTTCTAGATCCATGGATACCATCAAGAAAAAATGCTCAGTTCTAATTCAGACACAACACTTGGTGAAAACATGCATATTCATATCAGCAACATTGATATGGCATCTTTGCAAGCTTGGGTCAGTGACTTGTCTTGTGTTTCATGGCATGACAATAATTTTAACAATAAATAGACATGAAATTGACCCAAACTCATGTACAAAGTTAGGACATATGATGCATGGATTAATTCACAAATAAATGACAAAATGCCAACTTTGTATAGAATTTGCAGTACTGAAATATTTCAGTGTGTACCGGTGTGTACTGAAACTGCAGTACTGAAATAATTCAGTGTGCATCGGTGTGTACTGAAATTGTAGTAACGAAATATTTCATTGCCTACCGGTGTGTACCGAAATATTTCAGTGTCTACCACTACAACATTACAAATTTTGCCTAGGGCAGTACCGAAATATTTCAGTGCCTACCGGTGTGTACCAAAATATTTCAGTGTCCACCACTACAACATTACAAATTTTGCCTAGGGCAGTACCGAAATATTTCAGTGCCTACCGGTGTGTACCAAAATATTTCAGTGTCCACCACTACAACATTACAAATTTTGCCTAGGGCAGTACCGAAATATTTCAGTGCCTACCGGTGTGTACCGAAATATTTCAGTGTCTACCACTAGAACATTACTAATTTTTCCTAGGGTTCATATGATGCCTAGGGTTCACATACATCATAATCATCCTCCAAATCCATGTACTCAAATATTCATGCAATTCATTGAGATTAAAATGCCATATAGCATTCCCTCTCTGAGCTATTACGATCAGTATCACCACGATGTAAGCACGAGCAGTAGGAAGATGAGGAGTGGGGAAGCTTACTCTAAACATAGCTACCGCCGCCGTTCAGACGAGGAGAGCGGCGAGGGAAGCGTGGAGAACGGCGGGGAAGCGAGGTCGCGACCACTGTCCTCCTCATCTTGTGCTTCGGAGTCTCCGATGACTCGGTTGGAGGCTGCACAATCTGCAACGGCACCTCGTGCACGGTGGGTTCCTGATCCAGTGGATGCTCTACCCTGGATCTGAACGCCCACCACCTCCGCCTGGTCCACTTGCTGGACGAATTGGCCTGCTCCATCGCCCAGAGGAGGATCTCGATCTTGTGAATCGGTTGTGCGGGCGGGGGGCAAAGCTTTGCCCTCTCCTTCTTCGTCAAATTCTTGAGAGTGGCCATTGCCGTCCAGCTCATCTGCCTTGTGTTGTCAAACCAAGAACGGATATCCCTCAACCTGGCCAACTTTACCTGGTCGCCGCCGGCGATCTGCACGAAGTCGGTGTTCTCGCCGCCGGCCATCAGCTCGATCTGCCGATTCTTGCTTCGATGGAAGAGGGGGTGGGGGTGGGTGGGGGGGGGTTTGCCTGAGTGGAGAGAAGTTGCAGCGGCGAGAAGGAGGAGATGACTGCGGTGGACTTGGAGGAGAGGGCGGAGATGGCCGTTGATGAGTAATTGTGGAAGGTGTAGCACCATGGCGGGGGTTTTGCATTCGACGAGAGGGGCGGCACGTGCAAATTTTCCTAGAACTAAACTGCCCCTATATTAAAACGCGTCCCCACCTTGTCACGAGTACCGGCCCCACTCGTTTTAGTACTTTCGCGTACTTTCATCGGAGTACTACCCAGTACTTCGTATTTGTCTGCCGTTAGATCGACATCAACGAACGGTTCTAAAAAAGCCCAACCACTCTAAAACTTGTATATTAAAAATGGTAGCAAACCCATCAGCAACGAACAAAAATAAATAAGGGCTTAGTGGGTCACCTTGCCGGAGTCCTCTCGAGGGGATGAAAGGTTCGAGTACTTCTCCGTTCATTTTCACTGAAAAACGGAATGATTTTACACATTTCATTACCCAATTTATCCAAAGCGCACTGAAACCCAACTTCTCCATAGCACCCTCCAAAAAGTCCCAATCCACCCTGTCATATGCTTTGGCGAGGTCTAATTTGTAGGCACAATGCGTGTCACGGGGATTTTTGCTATGCTGGATCTTGTGAAAACATTCGAAAGCTATGATGGCGTTGTCAGTGATCAGCCTCCCCGGAATGAAAGCGCTTTGGGTCTCCGAAATCAATCCATCTAATAGTGGTCGCAAGCGATTAACTAAGCATTTGGAAATGACCTTGTAAATTACGTTGCAGAGGCTTATTGGGCGGAAATCTTTTAGACATTGCGGATTCTTCCCCTTAGGAATAAGTACAATGGATGTGTCATTGATCCCTTCGGGCATGATCCCGTTTTAAAAAAAACCGCACGGCCGTAATCACATCGTTCTTCATCACTTCCCAGTTTCGTTGGAAGAAACGAGCCGGGAAGCCGTCCGGACCCGGCGCCTTGACGGGCCCGATCTGATAGAGGGCATCACTTATTTCCTTTTCAGTAAACTCTTGGGTCAACTTGTTGTTCATCTCATCCTGTACCCTCCGTGGTAGAAGTTCCAACAGCTCAAAAGGTGCAACACCCTTCTCTTTCGTACATAGTTCTTTGAAAAAGTCTGTGGCTAAGCTGTTCAGAGCCGTCTTATTTTCTATCCATACTCCATTTTCATCTTTTAACTTGGATATCCTGTTTTTCTTCTGTCGCCAAGTAGCTTTCCTATGAAAAAATTTGGTATTCTGGTCGCCTTCTCTGATCCAAGTTGCGCGTGACCGTTGCCGCCACATTACCTCTTCCCGGATCAGAAGTTCATCTAACTCACCCGACACTTTCTTTATCATCTCTGCATTTGCTCCCTGGTTCGGCCTTTCCAGCAGTTCCTTGAGACGTCTTCTTTTCTTTTTTATGTTCCATGTAACTGAACCAAAGTCCTTCTTCGACCATTGTGACAGTGAGTTTTGTACGTCCTTTAGTTTATGTGCGACATCAGCTAGAGAACAGCTCTCCCGTTCATTACCCCATGCTTCTCTCACAGTGGCCTCCAAATTCTGGGCTCTCTCCCACATCATTTCATACCTGAAGTGCTTGATCCTGCTGGGTTGTTGTTCGTTCATCAGCGACAGTAGCAAAGGAAAGTGATCTGATCTCGAAGTTACAATATGTTGAACTTGTGCCTGTGGAAACAGCTCAGACCATTGTGGTGAGGCTACTCCTCTGTCCAGTCGAGCCCTCACTTTCTTCCTGCCATCTTGTTTGTTATCAAAAGTCCAGTTGAGACTGGACTGGACTGAACTTGGTCGTCCTTATTGAACACTCTTGCGTTCCTTTGCTTTCATAGATGCCACGTGGTCGCAATGAAGCAGCGACACGTCAACGACTCACTCTAGCGACGACAGCCGTGATGGTTTGGTGGTCCAACCTCAATGCAATTTTTAATTTTTTTTGTGGTGCTTTGTATTTTGGGTGAACTTTTATAATAGACCCGAGTATTTTTAAAAGTACGTACGCATGTCTTTCAGGGTATTAAGATAGGCAAATTTGACAATTTTGACCTCGAAACAAAATAAATTCACAGAATGAACTGGGTGCGAAACTATTTCACACCCCTAACCTTTTTGTGTAGCGCCCGCCACGCCGGCGCCACACCCTACGGTGCAGCGCCTAGCTCCGGGGCGTTGCACCTCTGTCCACCGTGGCAGCCCACGGGCCCGCACCCAGCAGTGCAACGCCTCCGAGCTAGGCGTTGCACGTGTAATGTGCAGCGCCTAGCCGCTAGGCGTTGCACGTGTAATGTGCAGCGCCTAGCGGCTAGGCGCTGCACTGTGACTTATATGCAAACGCGCCAGCCCTCTCCTCCCCCACCCTCCCCATTGGCAGTTACAGAAAAACAGGGCGGCGGCCATCTGCACTCCCCCTCTCAATCCCCTCTCCCAAATCCTTCCGATCCGACGATTTGGTCCGTGCATTTGTTCACCAATCCATCGTGGAAGGTACTCTCCTCCGATCTCCTTCGTTCTATCCATAGAAAATATTATATTTTGAAGAATTGGGGAACCCTTGTTTGAATCTTGCATGTATTAGATTTGGGCAACTTTTGTTTGAATCTTGCATATATTAGATTTGGGGAACCCTTGTTAGATTAGAATGTGGTTTGGATAGATAGGTTGACATGTTATTTATATAGTTTGGATACATAGATTGATATGTTATTTCTATGGAGAAGTAGATTGACATGTTATTTGTATGGAGAAGTAGATTGACATGTTATAGTTTGGATACATAGATTGACATGTTATTTGTATGAAGTAGGCCCAAGTAGGGGGAAGCACCATATGCTTTGGATCTTGCATGTAGTAGGCGTACTTTATTTTTTTAATTAAAAACATAATCGTGTTGACAAGAATGCTTTGTTGAAATTGTTAGGATGGTTTGGCTTCTCGATGATCACTGGGACCATCAACACCGGTCGTACGCTATGTCGGTGCAGCAGCGGGTAATACTGAAAGTGGCCGGTGTTATGAATTTCGTATGTTTTTTCAAACACATATGTAATGTTATGATTTGTTTGTTTGTAGGAGCTTGCACCTCTGAAGCTTCGGTCTCACGGGATCAGCCTTGGAGGGATGCGCTATGATGAGCGGTACACACCTTATGTTAGGGAGGCAGGACTTCTCCCTTTCATTGAGTTGGTCCGCCGGTCGACGCCACCCAACAATGCTGCAGCACTCACCGCGCTTATTGATCATTGGAGGCCGGAGACACACACTTTCCATCTTCGGACCGGGGAGATGACCGTGACGCTGCAGGATATCGCTATGATCACCGGTCTTCCTATCGATGGCAATCCTTTATGTATGAACACCGATTCTGAAGGGTGGCGCGCGCAGATGCATGCCCTTATCGGTATGGTTCCTCCGGAGCCTCGGGAGCCAAAAAGGGAAGATAAGAAGGAAAGAGTCGCAGCGGGCGCTACTTTCACGTGGATATCATCGAACTTCGCTCATTGCCCCGATAATGCTAATGAGGACCTGGTGAAGACTTATGCTCGTGTCTACATGTGGTACGCGATATCGAGGACACTGTTTGCTGATGGCACAGGCAAGAATGCTCCATGGATGTGGATGAAGGCGTTGACCGTCTTCGATAGCAAATGGAGTTGGGGTTCGGCGACACTAGCTTACTTGTATCGACAGGTATGAAGTTGTTTCCTTTTCACTTCATTGATACATTATCAATGCGCTCTTGCGGCAAATTTGACCATGTTCTTTTTTATGTGCAGTTGGACGATGCCAGTTGTAGGCACACTAGAGGTATTGGTGGTTGTCTGCTCGCACTTTCCATATGGAGCTGGGAGCGTCTGCCGGTTGGACGACCTAAGACCGTGAAGTACGAGGATTGGGACGATAAAGACGACCCACTACGGCTCCCCACTTGGGCTTACAAGTGGGATGTGTTAAATGAGACGACGGATGATCCCTCGGTAATGTACAAGTTGTACAAGAGAGAGCTGGACGCGATCACGCCTGAGCAGGTGAACCGACCTTGCATAAGTGATTATCATGCTTGTATCTTCACTCGATATCAATTTTGCATTCAATCCAATTTTGCAGGTGGAATGGGAGCCGTATGGAAAAGGAGAGAGTTTTGGTAACCCTATAGAGTTCAGGCTTAATCCGATGTGCATTAGGGATAGGGATCTCTGGCATATGCGGTGCCCACTGATATGCAACTGGGCGGTTGAGCTTCACCTGCCACATCGGGTTTTGCGCCAGTTTGGTTTGTTCCAGCCACACCCGCCGGAGTGGGAGGACACGGACAAGTTGCTACACGCGTAAGATATAATTAACCTTGAGCACTTAGCAGCTTCTCGACGGTTTCGATGATGCTAATATTCTGTTTCTAACTTGCAGGTTGGATAGGAAAAAGCAACGGAAGATCAAGGATTGGGCCAGCCATCACAAGAAGTATGTCGTGCAGTTTGCTCTTAGTGTGGAGCAAGCAAGGGCTGGAAAACGAGCCCAGCTTCGTGAGCACTGCCCGATCGTGTTCAACAACTATCTCGCATGGTTTCTTGCAAATACCCGCGTGGAGGTATGCCAGCCGGCGTATGCTGAGGAGATTCTGGAAGAACCCACCGTTTTTGATGAGGTAGCCCAGCACCAATACAACGCATTAGTCTGGAAAGGCAACTCGGTGATCCCTTCAGCTCCAATGATGAACTTTGTGGTTAGCCCTTATTGCTTTTCCATTCGCACTTTTCACATCTTCGCTTGCCTAACACTTTGATACCATTTCTGTTCATAGCGTGCCCAGATCAAGAAAGCAGCTGACGAGACCGAGACTATTCTGGAAACAACCCCGGCTGGCAAAAGCGATGGGGAAGGTGCACTTCGAGAATTCATTAAGGTTCACATCTCCTTCAAATTAGCACTTAACATTTGTTGGTACGTTCCATGTCTCATTCACTTGTACATGTTGCAGCGCCAGGGCCAAAAGTTAAGGCGGCTATCAAACCTTTTCGGTTGTCGTGACCCCGAGTATGTATCACCAGAACGGTCTAGGTCGGCGACACCATCAGATCCCGCTTCGGGGCAGAGCCATGGTGAACCTTTCGAGGATGAGGATGTGGGTGGGGTCACCCAAGAGGTATGGCATGACGATATATATCCATTTGTTGATGCATTGCTAACTATATCCTCACACACGGTCTTTCCATATCTTTTGTTGATGCATAGGTTGCTGATGATATGACCTTGGGGACGTACCGGGCTCGGTCTGCATACGAGTTGAAGCCTAGGAGGGGAATCAACAAGTACACACCTGAAGACTTCACCCAAAGAGGCAAAAGGACGGTCGGCACCTCGCGGATGGCGGCTTTGGATGACTATTTGGATGACGATGTCGAACCGGAGGCGGAGCCGGAGCCGGAGCGGGTTCCTCTTCCTAGGAAGGTGAAGAAGATAAGCGTCAAGAGGGGGGGAGGACCCAGCAAGCGTGGAAAGCACTAGTCATCTTAGTTTTTTTATAATGTTGAACTTCGAGTGCGATTTGTTATGTCGTTGAACTTGGAGTGGTCGTACCTTTTATGTCGTTGAACTTGGAGTGGTGGTAGCTCTATGGTAAACTGGAACTTATTGTGATGGTCATTTCTATGAAATGAGGTCTTTTGTGAACCCTTTGTTCTTATACTAATTGTTATACTTGGAGAAATGATGTCGTACCTGAATGTTTGTTATACTAGTTGTTCAACTGTGGCTGAAAAAGACCCAGTAGAGGGGGGGGGACGCACAGTAGGTAGGCCTCTAGTTTCAGGCAAAAAAATCGCTAAGTGTTTGTGCAGCGCCTAGCACGGAGGCGCCGCACTCTACAGTGCAATGCCTAGCACGCAGGCGCTGCACTATAGAGTGTGGCGCCTCCGAGCTAGGCGCTGCATATGTCTGTAACTAGCCAAACTTCTGTTGCTTTTCTGGATAGGTACAGACATATGCAGCGCCTAGCTTGGAGGCGCCGCACTCTACAGTGCAACGCCTAGCACGCAGGCGCTGCACTATAGAGTGTGGCGCCTCCGAGCTAGGCGCTGCATATGTCTGTAACTAGCCAAACTTCTGTTGCTTTTCTGGATAGGTACAGACATATGCAGCGCCTAGCTTGGAGGCGCCGCACTCTACAGTCCAACGCCTAGTAGGCGCTGCACTGTAGAGTGCGGCGCCTCCAAGCTAGGCGCTGCATATGTCTGTAACTAGCCAAACTTCTGTTGCTTTTCTGGATAGGTACAGACATGTGCAGCGCCTAGCTTGGAGGCGCCGCACTGTATAGTGTGGCGCCTCCGTGCTAGGCGCTGCACATGTCTGTAGGTATCCAGCAACCAACAGAAGGTATGCCTCCAGTTTCAGGCAAAAATTTCGCTAAGTGTTTGTGCAGCGCCTAGCCCGCAGGCGCTGCACTGTACAGTGTGGCGCCTAATTTATAGGTAATATCAAATCATCTCAAATACTTAGACACATAGTACTAGTTTATGAAAAAAATATTTAAAACTTGCCATACTTTGTTTGGCTTTTTTTAAACAAAAATATAGCTCTACTGTCACTATTAGCAATGTCTAGATCCAATTTTTTCGGCACTAGCATAAATTTGAGATTGAGGCAACTAGCGTGAAAAATTTTCTTTGTTTTCCAACTAACAAAGTATACAGCCAAACAAAAGCAAAAGGGGTTACATCATCCTAGCAAAACTTCTGTATATATAGGATAATACTGTGTATGTACCTTGCCTAACTATCTGGCTGTGTGTGGGCGTACGCAAGCGACCAAGGGCGATCAGCGGCAGCCGCCGTATTCGCGGGGTACTCGGCTGCCTCGACAAGCCAGCAATCAAGTCCATGGTCAGCGACTTGGGGCCGGCGGCAGACGTCCTAGCGTCCTGGCGGCGAGATAGATGGATCTTCGTGAGGCAAGAACAGACCTAACGAACAACGAGGAGTCCACGATCTATCGTCTATATATATGTGGGCATCAGGTAGATGGGCTATTTTTGTTGCATCCTAGGCTTTGATGCGTGCAAAACTACGTGACTATGGTCTTAAATAACAAAATTAGGCAGTAATCTCCGGCCATTAGCGCATGCACATGCACGTATCTATCGTCTGTAGCTATGCAGCCAGAACAGAAGGTACTTTACAGTTTGAGGCACTTGGACTTGGACTTAGTGAATTTTTTAGCTATCCAGAGAGCAACAGCAGCTAAGCGCCACATGGTAGATTGCAGCGTCCAAGTACTTCACGACACATAGTAGTTCATAACACATACTACTTCACGACACATGGTTGTTCGTACAACCAAATCAAGGAGGACACATAGTAGTTCACCGCACATAGTAGTTCTTACAACCAAATCGAGGAGGAGACCTAGTAGTTCACGGCACATAGTAGTTCACAACCAAATCGAAGAGGAGACATAGTAGTTCACGGACAAATTCTACAAATTTGCAAGATTTGGAAGAAGATTTGAGAGGGGGGGGAGAGTGGGAGAGGGGGCAAAGCTCGGGGAGAGAGTAAAAGAGTGTGTGGTGGGGGGGTGGGGGAGGGGGGCCCAGCCAAGTGGCTGGATAAGTCATAGTGCAGCGCCTAGCGGCTAGGCGCTGCACATTACACGTGCAACGCCGGCTAGGCGGAGGCGTTGCACTGCTGGGTGCGGGCCCGTGGGCTGCCACGGTGGACAGAGGTGCAACGCCGCGGAGCTAGGCGCTGCACCGTAGGGTGTGGCGCCGGCGTGGCAGGCGCTACACAAAAGGGTTAGGGGTGTGAAATAGTTTCGCACCCAGTTCATTCTGTGAATTTATTTCGTTTCGAGGTCAAAATTGTCAAACTTGCCATTAAGATTCAGAAGAGAAGATCACCCACCGATCGCGATCCTGATCCTGCTGTGCACGTGCAGCGACGCACAATCCAAAACTAGCAATTCTTCTTCCCGTCTTTTCCTTCTACTAGAAAGAAAATGCTCGATCCAGTGTGCTTTTTGACTCGTGACTCGTGAGGACAGGAGAGGCGCATATTTACATTCCGCTGCGAAGCTTTCAGTGACGAAGAAGTGATTAACGACTCATGCTGTCAGTCATCCACGCTTGCTTCGGATCGGGAGATTTTGCTGCAGATCTCCATCGATGCTTGGTTTTGTAAGTTCTACGCTGTCCTGGGTGAACATAATCTGCGTCCTTGCTTCGGCCGGCGCTTTCGATCGACATTATACTATCGATGCAGATCCGAAACAAAATCACGCGATCCAAAAGCAAGCATGGATATTGGATGCCTGACAGCATGAGTCGGTAATCACTTCTTTATCACTCGAAGCTTCACATCGTAGCGTAAAATATGCGCCTCTCCTGTCCTCATCACGAGTCAAAAAGCACAGGCGATCGAGCATTTTCTTTTTCGAATGGAAGACGAGAAGAAGAATTTCTAGTTTTTGGATTGTGCGTCGGTGCACGTGCACAGCAGGATCAGGACCGCGATCGGAAGGTGATTTTCTCTGAATCTCATCTGAGGTGGGGGCGAAACCTACACGAACACGACTGTTCGCCCGCATCGGCAGTAGAGAAAAGAAACAGGCAGGCGTGAAGAGCCTCGTGCGCACATTCAACGGGAGGGGGGCCTGTGTGAAGGCCGCAAAGTGCGTGCGGGTGTGAAAGCAGACGGCGGCTGCAGCTCGCTACACGCCAATCCTCCCCCTGTGAGCCACTGTTGGATAGAGCCTACTGTTCTTCAATCCATGTGTCGGGTAGCCATACACTCCTCTCTTTCCACCATCCTCAAGTTTTCTTTTTTGCGAGGGCACCGTCCTCGAGTTGAACGAACAGCACACAATTAGCTACTCCCGCTATATCAAAATATAAGATTTTTTGACATTATTGTAGTGTCAAAAAGCATCTTATATTTTGATACAGAGAGAATACCGTTATAGTATAGTTTTACAAATTCAGACATTGCGCCTACATCTATAAACTCCCTCGTTTATAGGGCTGGAAGGCAAGCCTGCCCGCCTGTAGATTCCAGTCAGCTCCTAAGGGCCGTGAGGTTAGGCTCCTTGTCATGCGTATGCGACAGCAAGATTGGTGTCTCGTTCTTTAGACCAATTTAAGGGTTCAACGATGACTATGGCTCCAACGTGCTAGTTCTTAAGGCGCGTGCATAAAAAACTTTCCGGTTTCTATCGACAAGGCCAGGTTGGCTCTGGCGTGAGAGCGACGACATCGATGCGTAGGTGGCTTATTCTAGTTTTGACAGTGGTCGTTCGGTAGTTCAAGGACCTTGATTTGTAATTTTTATTATGCTCAGGGTGATTTATACTTTTAGTATATCTTTATAAAAGATTTGGATCCTAGGCATAAAAAGATACAGTCAGATCATTTCACCAGTAGCTGGCCGTACGAAGAACCTAGGCAGCCAGTTTTATGTGGGATTTCTCATACCGATCACAATGTGGCATCCGTAAGGAACTGGCTTCGATCTCTTAGAACAAATATAATAGGATGATGTAAAAGGTGTCACATCGGAAGCCCCATCAGATCCACGAAGGGTTGAAAGGAGTCATCCTTTTGATGGCTTCTCCCACTCCCGCTCCTGCTCCACCCTCCTCGCCGGCCTCCCCGCCGGATGCCGCCACCCAGCCCGCTCCCGCCACCAAACACCCTCCGGCCACCCATGCGCCGGGCCTAGCCCTCTCCACCAACCCCCTCGACGAGCTGCTCCCGACTGTCGCTCCTTCACCTTCGCCGTTTTTTGATCTGCCCTATGTCAAGGCCGGGCAGGTCGCGCTCCGATGCTTCCTGGGTTGTGGCAATGCCATGGGAGTGGAGTTTGAAGACGACTGCTGTTACTACCTCCGCCTCGACATCACCACCCCGGCCCTCCACCTCGCCTCGCCGCTCTACATCACCTTCAACTACTCCAACCGCCACCTCAACGTCACAGTCGTGGCTGCTCTGCTCCAGGCCGTTCTGGGTGGCTCTGCTGCCCATTTCTTCGTCGTGCAATGCTCCCCCCTGATCTTCCGTTTCCACGTTGCTTCTGCGCGCGTAGCAGAGATCATCCTTGCCCAAGCCCCACTCCGCTTCCGCAACTACTCCTTCTCCTTCGCTAGAACCTTGCCACCGCTCCCGCCTCCTCCTCGCTCTACGGCAACATGCATGACTCTTGCTCAGCTTCTCCAAATCCCCGACGATCTGGGTGATCACTTCGAAAGGGTCGCATGGGCACAATGCAGATCTCCGGTCTCCATTCTCACAACCACACAGCTGCATGGATGCCGCATGTATGCGCGTGTCATCCAGTTTCCTTTTGACCTAGACGCCTCCCTGATGAGCCTCATCCTTGCCTGCCTCTTTGGCGGCATCCACCACCTCTTCAACGTCACGGATGATGGAGACTCATGTTTCTCCTTCACTGTTGTGTCGCCTGACGTTGCCTCGCTCATCGCTTCCATGGGCGACTTCAGGAAGCTGGGCATGATGATCCGCTTCCCATGGCCTCTGCCTTGGGGTGCCACCTGCTGCTTGTCTCCTCGGGTGGCATTGCCATCGTCTGCTGGAACCGCATCATCCTCGCCACCGCTGGCCGATTCTGCACTGCTGCCACCTGCGTCCACAACTCTTGATCTACCCAAGGAGCGTCGACAACGGCCTGGTATTAGCTTTTTTATTGTATGCTTAATGTTAATCGCTTCTTCCAGCTTACACCACACGTGCACTACACCCAACACACACACCTGTTCTGGGTTACTTTCTTGCCGATTACTGTTAGACCTAATGAACTGTTAGTTGAGTCAGCCCTAAACCACCGTTTTTCGGTCAAACAAGATTTCCTAGCAGTCAAAGTTCATGAGCATATTTATAAATCTGGCATCTTCTCTCACTCAACCAAAATTCAAATTCTCAAGCATGGGTCCCTTGATTTTGAAGGGTTTCGTCTCTTTCTATTTGACCAGCTCGAACCGGCCGTTGCCCACTGCAGTCGTTTCCTTCATGATTACACCAAGTTCGCATACCCTACTCTGCCCCCTCGATAGGAATCCATTCTTGGCCCATTCGCTCACCAGCTTGCACAAGCCCACGCGCCACAACAGCTCCCTGCGGTCGCACGCTCGCCGCACGTCCGCCCTGCTCCGCATGCGCCTGGGACCCGCCCCATGCATAGTGATGACCGTGCGGCGCTCTCTGACACACCAAATCTTGGAAAAGATCCGTACACTGTGCCGGAGTCGCCGCACGCGACCTGAGTTGTCGTGCGTCCCCAGGAACCCCACTCTGTCTCTCTGTCTGTGCCATTTTTGGACGGCCCGCTCGCCCGCCCCGCGTCTAATCCGGACCCCTCTACGCCGCCCTCTGTCCCCCCACGCGCGGCCCCATCAACCACATCAACGGAGAATCTTGCCTTGGGAACCGACGAGGTGGAGAGATCACGCGTCGGTCCATCGCTGCAGCTCATCCACGACGCTTCTGATCAGCATCTAGGCCTCATCATCACACCTAATCCCTCTCTACAGCCTACGCCGACCGCTCGGTCACCACGCCCCAGCTCGTCGCCCCCTCGCTGCAGCTCATCCACGACGCCTCTGATCAGCATCTAGGCCTCATCATCACACCTAATCCCTCTCTACAGCCTACGCCGACCGCTCGGTCACCACGCCCCAGCTCGTCGCCCCCTCGCCCTCTGACACACGCAATGGGCCCAGCCGCCCTGATGGCGGCCTTGTCACCCACGCGCTCCAACAGCAACACGACGCCCTCCTACAAAGATGCTCTCCCTCTCCTCCCCTCTCGACCGCAGCCATCCTCATCCTCGCCCCACCTATATAACCCTCGGCGCCTCCTCCCCACTCATCCACACTCTCGCACTCCTTCTCCCAAACACAAAAAGCGTCGCTGCTTCCGGTGCCTCGCCCTTGACCATTGCGTAGAGACTTGCCGGGACCCCGTCCGCTGTGCTCGCTGCTGGCGGTGCGGCCACCGCAGCCGTGACTGCAGGTATAGACGGATCTGGCCCTTCTTCCCGCCTGAAAGGATCTAGATGACGACTAGAGGGGGGGTGAATAGGCGTTTTAAAACTGTTACGGATTTGGCTTTATCCTAATGCGGAATTAAACTAAACGGATACCTTTCAAGCACAAATCCTAAATATGCTAGGCTCAACTAAGTGCACCAACAACCTATGCTAAACAAGATAGGCACTTAAGGAAACTAGCAAGCACAAACTATATCACAAGACATGGAAATGTAGGAACAACTAAACAATTCAACTAGCACAAGATATATCAATATGAGCAAGTATGAATTGCGGTAAGTAAAGGGTGTGGGTAAGAGATAACCACAAGTGAGTCGGAGACGCGGATTTATCCCGAAGTTCACACTCGTGAGAGTGCTAATCTCCGTTAGAGCGGTGCCGAAGCCAAAGCTCTGGGGCGTCACCAAGTGACTCACCGTATGCTCCTTTTCGAGTCACCCCCAACGGATGAGCCTCGATTCACTCGGGGTTGGTCTTGAAGGCGACCACCACACCTTTACAAACTTCTCCGGAGCACACCACAAGCAAGGAAGCTTCCGGAGGAACTTGACCACCTAGGCCACTTCAACACCCTTCCCCGGAGCACACCACAAGAGGAAGCTTCCGGGGGAACCTTGGCCACATAGGCCTCTTCACAATCTTCACAATGAATATCACCAAACCGTCTAGGAGGCCGAAACCTCCAAGAGTAATAAACTCACGGACTCTCACTCGAACTAATCGATGTGGGGAGCTCAAACCAATGCAACAAATGCAATGCAATGCCAAGCAACAAATGCTCAACACACTCTCTCAATCTCACAAGATGCACTTTTGAAAGTAGGAGATTGAGGAGAGGGGATGCAATGGATATGATCAACAAATGGCTCACAAATCCATCCACAAATCCCCCTTCACATAGAGGGGAGAAAGGGCTTTGGGAGAGGTGTAGAGAGGCTCAAAATGGTGTTTTGAAAGTGTAAGAACCAACCCCCAACCGGTGGGAGGAAAGGGCCCTTAAATAGCCAAACTCAGAAACTAGCCGTTGGGGCTCCAACGGGCATTTCCTGGGCACCCCGTGTGCACGGGGGTTTAGACCCCGTGCCCACGGGGTCCCGTGCGCACGGTACAAGCCCCGTGCACATGGGGCCCCGTGCCCGCGGGGGTCAAATACCCCGTGCACACGGAGTCCCCAGGACAGCCAGCAGCAGCCCACTAAAACGTTGATAACTTTGGCATACGGACTCCGAATTCGATGATCTTGGGCTCGTTTTGAAGCTATGGAAAAGCCCAAGGTCCTCACATAGAGAACCACCCAAGATCAAAAAGAAAGAATGATGAAAGTAATGCAAAGGTTTGAGATCTCTACATGCGACGTGATCAAGCTACTTGCCCGAGAGTCCCTCTTGATAGTACGGCTATCAAACCTATAATCCGGTCTCCCACCAAGCACTATGAGACCGGCAAAACTAGGAAAACCTAGCTAAGGAATACCTTTGCCTTGCACATTCAACTTGAGCTTGATGATGACTTTAATGCTTGCCTCAAGTTGGAATCCCTTTCTTGTCCACGACCACTTGGTGAAGATACTCGAATTGCTTCCTCATGATGCAATGAGGGAAGCCTTATCTCAAGCCCATCTTCACATGCACATGATCATGATGTGGACCGCAAGCTTCAAAGCATATAACCTCCGGCTTCTCATCTTGCACCTGGACTCCCCGAACTCGATGACCATCACCACTTGATGTCATCTCATCTTGCACTTGGACTCCTCGAATCCGATGACCATCACCACTTGATGTCATCCACACATAGGCTACACGAGATCTTTTCTTTTGATGCAAGCCTATGAGAAACACCTAACCCACATAGACATAACAAACATATAGCATGGGTTAGGTAACAAAGCACAATTCACAATTACTTACCATACCACTAGATCACTTGATCTCACGTGGTACATTGTTTGTGCTTTGTGAGTTGACCACTTAGATATACTCTTCGAGCTTCATCTTGGTCAACCAACATATTTACTTCAAGCTCCATCTTGGTTTCTTGAAAGCCACAATGAACTCTTCATTTCACTTCATTGCTTCAAGACAATATCACCAAAGACTCTTTCATGACCATATCAAGTTCCACTATGAATATCATCTTGGTCACCACTTGCCCTTCTAAAAACTCCATCCCAAACTCTTGAGAGGCATAATGAATTCTTCACTCTAGTTGCTTGCTTCAAGGCTTGATCAACCGAAACCCAACACATGAGCTCACCATGATCTTGTCTTGAAACCATAACTCGAATTCTTCTCTTTGATTATTCTCTCAAGCCTTGATCCTCAGAAGACCAACTTGAAACCTCGCTGGATATGGAATCTCGAGAGCCAACACCTAGGCCCCGTGAGCACGGGGTATCCAGAGAGTTGACACTCGACCCCGTGCGCACGGTATAAGCCCGTGTGCATGGGGTATCCAGAGAGGGATACCATGAGGACTTCTTCGGATGCTTTGATGGCAATCTTTACATAACAACCCAAAGAACTTCAAGCATCACTATGGAACATATCTTCATATAAGATCCAATGCACTTGATGCTCCATAGGAATTGTCATTTAATACCAAAGCTTAGCGCAAATATAACTTCATCTATATGGACTTCATCCTTGATTCCATCCAATATCCTTGAGGCATTATCTTCATATATATGGACTTCATCCTTGATTCCATCCAATATCCTTGAGGCACCATCTATGGACAAAACCTTCAAATATATCTCACTGAAAACATTAGTCCATAGAGATTGTCATTCAATTACCAAAACCACACTTAGGGGCTACATGCCCTTTCACCGCCTCTTCCCGACTCATTCTCATCTCATCCTAACCCTGCGTTTTGCACACGCAGCATGGACTCCGCTGGCTCTTCCTCGTCGGCAGCCCGCGCCTCGCGCACGCTCATGATCGGCGACAACCCCGTCATCCTCTCGGAGCCTTTCACCGCGCTCGCGTCCCCTCGCCCTTCATCCTCAACGGCACTCCGATCAATGCCAACGGGGCTCCCCTTCCTACCTCGGCGCCTCGCACCTCTGCACCTCCACCCACACCCACCTCACCCTCACCAGGCAACCTACACTCGCACACGTCTCCGTTCAACACCCATGAATTGCGAGCGCGTCTCTCCGACGTCTTCCTCGCCTCCCAATACACTAGGTCCCCTTCTCACGTTTCTGACACCGACACCGAGGACGAGCCGCCACGGCCATTCCATGAGGCTGGTATGCCGCCGCCCTTCGGGGACATGCCCTTAGTCGCTGCCCCACCTTGCCTAGTCCACTGCCCTCGCCACTTTGCCTTCGTACACCTCCAGAACCCTGACCCCAACCCCACCCCTCTCATCTGCCGAGCCATTCAACGCACTTGCGGCAACCCCTCCGTCATCTCCTCCCCTCTCGATAGACCAAAGCTCTGTAATAACCTTGAGGAACCTTATTTCTGCTTGGGACCTCTGGTCACACCGTCTTGTGAGTTCACAAGACAAGGAGGACGTCTTCTCGTGGCGTTCCTACCTCTCTGCACGTTGCACCGTGCCTATGTAATTCTGTACTCACTGCCACGGCAGTCCTTTGAGTAATATATTCAGGTGGGGGAGCTCCCCCCCCCCCCCCTATTCTAAAAAAAAGGTGTCACATCAAATATTTGCCTAGTTGAAACAGGGAACAGGGGTAAGAGAAAAAAATGCTGATTGTGGATTTACAGTTGGCTGTATCACAAGGTTAAACAAACTTTGTGGGAGAAAATGGTAAGCCATATATTAATGGCAATATTAACATATAATCTAACTATTGTATGAGTGAGCTATTACCACAAGGTTGGCTGTATCACAAGGTTAAACAAACTTTGTGGGAGAAAATGGTAAGCCACATATTAATGGCAATATTAACATATAATCTAACTATTATATGAGTGAGCTATTATATTGGCTATACCTGCTATTACATTGGCTATACCTGACATGATATAATCTGTTGTTGCCTGCACTATTAACCATGCTCTTAGGCATCGTTTGGATAAAATATTGGTTGTATTCATCAAATCAGATAGATGGTTGTTATCGGAAGTTTTCTCGCAAAAAAGGAAGAAAAAAAATGTCGAAACCAGTTTGTAGGAAGAAGTTGCACGTGTGAATCGGACAGTAAAAATTCAGTGATGACAAGCCGATCGCTGCACTCATGACAGGTCCCAAGATACAAGATGACTGACATAACATGCATGCTGGTCCAAAGAAGCAACCCCTGGTGGGGAACCAGTGTTGAAAAACATAGTCCTTGGGTGGGGGTGGTGATTGTCCTTGTTCAATAATATAAGAAACACACGCACATTATATCATGAGGTGATCCCCTCACTATCGCAGCCATATCCATCCATCCTAGCTAGAAATGGGACGAGCTCCTTTCCTTCTTCTTGCACAGCTGCACTAGTTAGTATACTACCTTTAGGCTTTAGCCATCCCCTCGCTTTGTTCACCACACTCGTTGCTCTTCTCAGTTTCAGGCAGCAGTCCGTTGTTCGTTCCATCCATCATTTGTATGTTCCACTGCGACTGAGTGAGTAGAGACTTGTTGCTTCTCGCATTGGTGAGGAGAAAATGGTGGTCTAGACCAATGGCAACATGCCAGGCTCCCACTAGCGCGCCGGAGCTGTCGTCGTCGTCGGGGAGGAGCGCGACGGAGGTGAGGTCGCTGAAGGTCCATAGCGAGTCGGAGAGGCGGCGCCGGGAGAGGATCAATACCCACCTGGCCACGCTGAGGAGAATGATCCCTGATGCTAACCAGGTCAGGCCACTTCTTGTTTTGTTCATACTGAAAAGTTAGCCAGAGATCCGTTTCGAAAAAACAGTTAGGCAGAGGACGAAACCAATCCCTGAAACCAAGTTGACAGGGTAACTGAATTTGCTGCTGAAACAACTTCATTCTTAAAAGAAACACCATTTTCCTGAAAAACTAGAAAATTCAGTAACAGCATTGCTAAATAATACTGATATTTATCTTCTTGTATGAGCAGATGGACAAGGCCACCTTGTTAGCATGTGTGGTGAACCAAGTGAAGGAACTCAAGAGGAAAGCAACTGAAACCACACGATTGCAAGCAACAGCGCCCATCCCTTCGGAGGCCAACGAGATCACCGTCCATTGCTACACCGCCGCCGGCGACAACCAGACCACGTATATTCGTGCCACCGTCAGCTGTGACGACCGGCCGGGACTCTTCGTTGGTCTGGCCGGAGCGTTCCGTGGCCTCGGGCTGAGGGTGCTGAGAACAGAGACGGCCTCTCTGGGAGGCCGGGCGAGCCATTTGTTTGTATTGTGCAAGGAGGACGGCGATGTCGGTGCGGGCCTGAGGGCCATGGAGGGGGCCGTCCGGCAAGCGATGGCCGAGGTCGCCTTCCCGGAGATGGTGTGCGGTGGCAGCTCGTGGAGCAAGAGGGAGAGGATTTTAGAGTGCTGCCCGGTCATGTACTCCGTATAGGTCGTTTCCTTCGGGAAGAATATTTTCAGATGGAATGCGATTGCAAATCCACACACGTCGATCGCACCAAAGCGAGCAAGCAGTCGAGCCAGGGTATTGCGATACCTTGGGATGTGTTTGGTTTGAGAACCAAAAGGCATGGTATGTCGTGGTCTCGTTCCGAAGAAATGGGTTGGTTTCATTCTTGTGTTCGGTTGAAGGTAAAAAATGTCACGGGTTCGTCATTCCTGTGTTTGGTTGAAGATGTTGAGTATATTGTGTACGTATATGTTTATGTATAGGGCTCACATCCTGTTTCCTCTGTATAGTTGAGGTTGTGGTCCACCTCTATAATTATATATACGTGCCTGGTGCACCGATCAATATATCGCGATTGCACAGCCCACATCTTGTCCTTCTACATGGTATCTATCGCACCACCTCCCGCATCACCCCGCCCTCTCTCCCGCACCACCCCGCCCTACCACCCGTGCCGCGCACCCCTCCCCACCCCGCACCAACTCCAGCCCGCGCCGCACCACCTCCCTACCCGCGCCGCGTCACGCGCCCCGAACCCTAACCCTAGCCATGAGCTCCTCCTCCTCCACCGTCTCAAACCCGTTCGCTGGTCCCGATGTCACCCTCGTCCGCGACCTCAACATCCATGAGCGTGTCCCGGTGAAGCTTGATCAAAACACCACGTCCTACTCCGCTTGAAAGCGGTATTTTTCGCTTGTGTTCCGTGAGTACCTCCTGCACGGCCACGTGGACGGCACCGTGGACTCGGCGCTCATGATCAACGACGAGGAGTGGATGATCCTCGACGCCACCATTATCCGCTGGTTCTACCTCACCATCTCCAGCGACCTCTTCCACACCGTGATGGATAACGACGACGACGCCTACGCAGTCTGGACCAAGCTCAACGGCCTCTTCACCGACAACAGGCTGCAGCGCAAGGTCCTTCTCCACGGCGAGTTTTATGGGTGCCAGCAGCTTGACTCGTCCATCGATGATTTTTGCATGCGCCTCAAGAAGCTTACCGATGAGCTCTGTGGTCTCGGGTGACGATCTGCGACGAGCTCGTCATCAGCACCCTCACCGCCGGACTCAACGAGGATTTTGGGAACGCCGCCTCCAACCTCACCCTCATCACGGAGCCTACCTTCGCTAAGGTGGTCGCGTACCTCAAGTTGGAGGAGCGCCGGATGCGGATGGCGCTGACTCGCGCGACCCACACCGCCCTCATCGCTGGCACCCGCGGGGCTCAAGCCCCGCCACCACCGCGCCCGACGCCGCCCCAGCCGGCGGCGCCCGCCCTCCCGCCCGGCTTCCCGCCCGCCCCGGCCGCTCCCTTCCCGCCGCCCCAGCCGGCGGCCAATGGGGGGGAGAGGGGTCGTCCCGGCGGCCGTCGCGGCGGCCACAAGCAGGGGGGCGCAGGAGCTCAGGGAGGAGCACCCCGCCCGCCGCAGCAGGCCTATCAGCCGGCCCCGTGGTACGCTGGCCAGAACCCATGGACCGGCGTTGTGCACGCCTACTCCATGCCAGTTCCCCGTGCCCCTGCACCGGGTATCCTCGGCGCCCGGCCACCGTCGCACCAGGCGTTCTACGCCGCGCCGCAGCCCTATGCGGCGCCCTACGGCCAGCAGCCGCAGCCAGGCGGGCTGCCGCTGCTGCCCCTGACGGCCCCGCCACAACCTCTCCCGCCGGCGCCGTGGGACCCGGCCCTTGTGGCGGCTCTTCACACCGCCCCTTCTCCATCCAGCTACACCGGCGGCGGCGACTGGTACATGGACACCGGAGCCACCGCCCACATGGCGGCTTATCCTGGTAACCTCCACACCTCCTATCCCGTCCACACTTCCAACCGCATCACCGTCGGTGACGGCTCCTCTCTTCCTATCACCCACATAGGTCATGCATATTTTCCGTCTAACTCCACTCCAATATCCATGTCTAATGTCTTAGTTTCTCCTGAGCTTATTAAAAATCTTGTTTCTGTTCGTTCTCTTACACGTGAAAATCCTGTTACCGTTGAATTTGACGAATGTGGTTTTTCTGTTAAGGACGCTCGCACGCGGATGGTGCTCCACCGATGTGACAGCCCCGACGAGCTCTACCCGGTTCACTCCGCCACCTCCACCACTTTCGCCGCCCCTGTCGCTCTCGCCACCGGAGTGGATCTTTGGCACACTCGCTTGGGTCATCCTAATCCTGCCACCCTTCGCCATATACTTCGGAGTTTTTCTTTCACGTGTAATAAGAACGAGGATCACTCGTGTCATGCATGTCGCCTCGGAAAACATGCTCGTCTCCCGTTTTGGGCTTCTTCTCATGTTGCATCGTACCCGTTTGAGTTAATTCATAGTGATGTTTGGACCTCCTGTTGCCAGTAATACGGGCTTTCTTTATTATCTTGTCATACTTGATGATTTCTCGCATTATCTGTGGACCTTCCCGTTGCGCCGCAAGTCGGATGCTATATCCACTCTCGCCACCTTCTACTCCTATGTTCTCACGCAGTTTGGTCGTCCCATTCTCGCGTTGCAGACAGATAATGGGATGGAGTTCGACAACCTAGTTGTTCGTACTCTTCTCACCACACATGGCACGACTTTTCGTCTCACTTGCCCGTACACCTCGCAGCAGAACGGTCGCGCTGAGCGTATCCTTCACACTCTTAATGATTGTGTTCGGACTCTCCTCTTTCATGCCAATGTGCCTCCGCGCTTTTGGCCTGACGCTCTCGCCACCGCTTCACTCCTCATTAACATCCGTCCATGTCGCACTCGCGGGAACTTTGCACCTCATCACCTTCTCTTAGGTGCACCACCTTCTTATGATGAGCTTCGCATCTTCGGCTGCCTTTGCTACCCTAGCATCGCCGCTATTGCGCCTCATAAGCTTGCACCCCGTTCCGTCGCCTGCATCTTTCTTGGCTACCCACCTAACACTAAGGGCTATCGCTGCTATGATCCCATCTCCCATCATGTTTTCACCTCCCGACACGTTTACTTTGATGAGATGGTGTTTCCATTTCAGCAGCAGGTACCCCTTGTTGCCTCGTCACCGCCGGCCACCGCCGGCCCTTCGGCGACTCCGTCAGGTGGACGGTCCCGCCCGGCCCTTGGACCGCCTCCGGGTTTTGGCGTTCCTCGCGCCATGGGACGAGCCGCGTCTCGCGCCCCCACGCCGGCGCCAGCCCCCTCGGCCTCCTCGGCCGACCACGACGCCGCGGCTGGTGCCCCTCCTTCACCCGCCGCCCCCGACTCAGGCGCCGCGGGCTCGGGCGCTGCAGGCTCGGCCGCCCCTTCGGCCACCTCGGCCACCGCCTCATCGGCCGCCGCCTCACCGGCTTATTCGCCGGCCGTGTCGCCAGTGGCTTCGCCGGCCGCCTCGCCGGTGGCTTCGCCGCCCGTCTCGCCGACCGCTCCGGTGTTGCCGACTGGCCCTGTTACACGGGCTAGAGCCGGCGGTCACCATCCGAGCCTCTGGTACTCCAGCGATGAGTACCTCCTCGCCGCCTCCACCGCGGAGCCGTCTCCTCTTCCCGCATCCGCTCGCGCAGCCCTCCGTGATCCTCACTGTCTTGCGGCGATGCAGGAAGAGTTTGTCGCTCTTCAGCGGAACTGTACATGGACACTGGTTCCCCGGCCTCCTCGCGCCAACGTCATCACCGGCAAGTGGGTTTTTCGCCACAAGACCCGCTCGGATGGTACCCTTGAGCGCTACAACGCTCGCTGGGTAGTTCGTGGTTTTCGACAGCGTGCTGGAGTTGACTTCACTGAGACGTTTGCCCCGGTTTTCAAACCGGGCACGATCCGCACCATCCTCCAGCTTGCGGTGTCCCGAGGCTGGCCAGTTCATCAGATGGATGTCTCCAACGCCTTCCTCCACGGCCATCTTGAGGAGCAGGTGTATTGTAAGCAGCCCACCGGTTTTGTCGACGCATCTCTTCCTGGCCATGTGTGTCTGCTGTCCCGGTCTCTCTACGGGCTCAAGCAAGCACCCCGCGCCTGGTACCAACGGATCGCCGGGTTTCTTCAGACACCGGGTTTCAGCGTCACTCACTCGGATGCCTCATTGTTTGTCTATTGCCATGGTGACACGACTGCATATTTGCTCCTGTACGTCGACGGCATCATCTTGACGGCCTCCTCCGCAGCTCTTCTTCAGCAATTTACTCTTCGTCTGCGTGACGAGTTTGCCATCAAGGACTTGGGTGCTCTACATTATTTCCTTGGCATTGAGGTCGTTCGGCGCCCGGATGGTTTCTTTCTTCATCAGCAGAAGTATGCGCACGAGCTTCTTGAGCGTGTTGGCATGCTCAACTATCACCCTGTTGCTACTCCTGTTGACACGAAGGCCAAGGTTTCTGCTCTTGAGGGCTCGCCAGTGTCGGATGCTCCTTTCTACCGGACTATCGTTGGTGCTCTTCAGTATCTGACTCTCACCAGACCGGATCTTCAGTATGCTGTTCAGCAGGTGTGTCTCCACATGCACGGCCCTCGTGACTCCCATTGGACTCTCGTGAAGCGGATCCTCCGTTACATTTGCGGCACGATGACCCTCGGACTCACCCTCACGGCGTCCACTTCTCTGGAGATGATGGCCTACTCTGACGCGGACTGGGCTGGCTGCCTAGACACTCGTCGGTCCACCTCTGGCTACTGCGTCTACCTCGGTCCTTCACTCTTTCGTGGTCATCCAAGCGACAACCCACGGTTTCGCGCTCCAGCGCGGAGGCTGAGTACCGAGCTGTGGCTAACGCTGTTGCTGAGTGCACCTGGCTACGACAGTTACTTCAGCAGCTGCATCACGACGTCTCTCAGGCTACGGTTGTCTACTGCGACAACGTTTCTGCGGTGTACCTCTCCGCCAACCCCGTTCATCATCGCCGGACTAAACACATTGAGCTGGACATTCACTTTGTGCGCGAGCAGGTGGCCCTTGGACGTATTCGGGTTCTCCACGTGCCGACTGCACAACAGTTCGCCGATGTGATGACGAAGGGACTGCCAACTTCCACCTTCGACGAGTTTCGTTCCAGTCTCTGCGTCACTGGCGCCGCTTCGACTGCGGGGGGGGGGGTGTTGAATATATTGTGTACGTATATGTTTGTGTATAGGGCCCACCTCCTGTTTTCTCTGTATAGTTGAGGTTGTGGCCCACCTCTGTACTTATATATACGTGCCTAGTGCACCGATCAATATATCGCGATTGCACAACCCACATCTTGTCCTTCTACAGAAGATATGACATGACAAAAATCTGATTCAACTCACCTTGTGGTAAGATTACCTTGCATATCCATGTCATGTATTAACCAAAATAAATATAGCAATTTGCATTAAACTATATATTATATAAATCCCAGCAACATTTCCATTGTATTTATGGTTTTAACAATTAGCAATGTACAATGTCACGGAAAATTCGGCGGAAAGAATGAGTGCGACAGGGTGGGGGGTGAGCGAGCGATGAGACGAGGGTATTTTCCTTTTTTTCTATCGATAAGAGAGGAATAACCATGTGATTCTTCGATTTGGTGGAATCGCTTGATGAAGCACATGGACGGAATATTCCTTCTCCGAGGATCACATGGTTCCTGTTTCATCCTCAATTAAACACTGAAATGGTGGGCTAGGAACGGAATCAACCCATCTAGTTCCACTGTATCCTCAAAGCAAACACACTCTTAGAGCGCAGAACAAATATATATTTTTATCATAAGGAGAAAGGCAGGAGCTCTGTCAAGTTCATTCAAAGAGGAATACGAAAATACAGATTGCCCTGTTTACGAGGGAAACAATGTCGAAAACCACAGTATTGAGAAAGAACAACTATGCAAAGGCCCCCAAAAAGAAGAGAAACAGGAATAGAAACAACAATGGCCACATCGGCCAACTCGAAACTCCACCACCAACTTGCCCACAATCCGGTGCTTGGCATGTAGTTCATAATGTTGCCATGCGTCTCTCCAACCATTTCGATTGCTTCATGAAGATCAATAAGGAAACAAAAATCTGAAGATGAGCTACACTATGTTTCTTGAGTAATGTTGCCATGTGATTTAGAGTGATGTTGCCATAAATTTGTTGATAGAGACATAGAGTTGTTGTGTTTACTAACTAATTCTGGCACATAGTGTTGGTGAAGAAGTTGACACGTGTTATAATGTGTTGCAGGGGTATGGTGGTGTCGTGTGAGTGAACAAAAAGTGGCATATAATGTGTGATGGAGTTGCCAAAATATTGACATATGAAGTTGCCATGAGGACGTTTGGTAGATAGCCACTTCTTCCCTCTCTAACCCTTCGATTGATTCGGAAAATTTAATATAGGAAAAGAAATCAAGGATGAGCTAGATTGCCATATATTTTTTAGTTATGTTGCCATGTGGTTGTGAGTGATGTTGACCTCAATTGTAAATAGAGTTGTGTTTACTAGCTAATCTTTACACAGAGTGTGGGTGAGAAAGTTGTCATGTGTTAGAATGTGTTCCAGGGATGGGATGGTGTGATGTGAGTGAACAAAAAATGGCTACTAATGTGTGATGAAGTTGCCAAAAATTGACATGTGAAATTATGATGACAACAAAAAAGCTATGCAAGAAAACACATAAAAAGAGTAGATAGGAAGAAAACAATACAAAGTAGGGTTTTTTTAGCATCGCAAAGAAGTAGGTATATATGTGCATGGTGGTGCGGATGGAAGCCCTGTTTATGCAAACATAGAATGATCACACATACATATGTTTAGTTGTGTTGAATAAAAAGTGCGAGGGAAACAAGAAAAAGTGCTAGTCATTGCAAAAGTTGCCATATTTGCATGTGCTGCCTTATAGCCCCACAAAAAAATATTTGTTAAATTTCGATGTGCTTACAACAAAAAGAATGAAATTCTACCACACCAAACAAAATGTAACTAAACCTAAACTAAACTAAGCGAGGTACCGAAGGCGACGTCATTGGCATGGCCTCTGAGGCCACCAGCACCTCCGTTGACGTCCCCTCCATCTTTGTCGCCTTGTCATTGTCATCCTTCCAGCGGTGGAAGGTCTCCCATGGGTCATGGCAACCCAGATTGGTCGCCACTGCGCACTCCTGGTGCAGCTACCGGGCCACGTCTACCTAGCTGCGACGGTTGGCTGGGAGACGCACTCTTGCCCTTGCCATTGTTGGCAAGGGTACGTGCGGTGTAATCGAACTCCTGCAACCCCACTTTGAGGAGCTGGCTGCTGATCCAGCGCTGGAGCTTGGTAGAAGTATGTATTGGAAATATGCCCTAGAGCCAATAATAAATTGGTTATTATCATATTTATTTGTTCATGATAATCGTTTATTATCCATGCTAGAATTGTATTGATCGGAAACTCAAATACATGTGTGGATACATAGACAACAACGTGTCCCTAGTGAGCCTCTACCGGACTAGCTCGTTGACCAAAGATGGCTATGGTTTCCTAGTCATGGACATGGGTTGTCATTTGGTAATGGGATCACATCATTAGGAGAATGATGTGATGGACAAGACCCAAACTATGAACGTAGCATATGATCGTGTGAAGTTTATTGCTATTGTTTTCTGCATGTCAAGTATATGTTCCTATGACCATGAGATCATGCAACTCACTAACACTGGAGGAGTACCTTGTGTGTACCAAACGTCGCAACGTAACTGGGTGACTATAAAGGTGCTCTACAGGTATCTCCGAGGGTGTCTGTTGAGTTGGCATGGATCAAGATTGGGATTTGTCACTCCATATGACGGAGAGGTATCTCAGGGCCCACTTGGTAATATAGTATCACAATGAGCTTGCAAGCAATGTGACTAATGAGTTAGCCACGGGGTCTTGTATTATGGAACAAGTAAAGAGACTTGCCGGTAACGAGATTGAACTAGGTATGGGGATATCGATGATCGAATCTCGGGCAAGTAACATACCGATAGACAAAGGGAATAACTGCATACGGGATTAACTGAATCCTTGACATCGAGGTTCGACCGATAAGATCTTCGTAGAATATGTGGGAACCAATATGGATATCCAGGTCCCGCAATTGGTTATTGACCGTAGAGGTGTCTCGGTCATGTCTGCATAGTTCTCGAACCCGCAGGGTCTACACACTTAACGTTTGGTGACGATATAAGTATAGTTGAGTCATGATGGTGGTTATCGAAGGTTGTTCGGAGTCCCGGATGAGATCCCGGAAGGGATGAGGAACTCTGGAATGGTCCGGAGGTGAAGATTGATATATTGGACGAAGGGTATTGGAGTCCGGAAGTGTTCCAAGGGTACCGGGTGATGACCAGCATGACCGAAAGGGGTTTCGGGAGGCCCCGACAAGTGTTGGGGGGCCTCATGGGCCTAGAGGAGGGGGAACACCAACCCACTAAGCGGTTGTGCACCCCAAGCCCCCTTCCCACGTTGCTTGAGGAGGTGGGGCGCCTCCCTAGTGTTTCCTCCAGTTGCCTGGGGGGCCAAGGCACCTAGGAGGAGGCGCCCAAACCCATGTAGGGTTTCCCCTTGGTGGCCGCCACCCCTAGACGGGATCTAGGGGGCCCCTCCCCCACCCTCCCCCCTATATATAGAGGAGGGGAGAGAGGGCAGCCACACCCATACGCATCTATACGTGCCACGGCGCTGCTCCTCCGCTTCCTCATAGCCATCTTCTTCTCCGTAGTGCTTAGCGAAGCTCTGCTAAGATTTCTTCACCACCACCGCCACCACGCCATCGTGCTGTCGGAGGACTCAAGCTACTACCTCACCATCGCCCGCTGGATCAAGGAGGTGAAGGCGTCATCAAGCCGTACGTGTGTTGAACGCGGAGGTGCCGTCCGTTCGGTACTAGGTTGGGAGTTCGCGGGACAGATCGTGATTGAATCGCGAAGACGTTCGACTACATCAACCGTGTTTCTTAACGCCTCCACTTAGCTATCTACAAGGGTATGTAGATCCAATCTCTCCTCTCGTAGATGGTCATCTTCTAGATTGGATCTTGGTGAGCGTACGAAATTTTTTGTTTCCCATACAACGTTCCCCAACAGTGGTATCAGAGCTAGGTCTATGTGTAGATGACATCACACTACTGCAGGATGGTCCAAACGCGACACTACGATCAGAGACCCTTCGACGAAACTGTGTGCGATGCCATAATCGCAAACGGTGGTGTAAAAAACAGTCAAAAAAGGTGCAAAACGTTTGCGATGATAGATGCATCAAACACGGTTCAGAATTTAGTTGCGTGTGCGATGCAGAGCATACGTTTCAGCTCAATTAACTGTTTGGGATGAGGAGGAACAAAAGAAACGGGCAGCCAGATGAAGGCGTGTGCGATATACAGCATACGGTTCACTGGGATGAACTGTGTGTGATTAGGCAACACAATGGAAACAGTTCAACTGAACAAGATGTGTGTGATACGCGGCAAACATGTCCGTAACCAGAAATGTGTGCGAAGACCAATAATAACACAGACGATTGCTGCTAATAAGCCGTGTGAATTGCTATGTCTACAGTAGAATAACATGTATATATATAACTGAAATAAACATCCAATTACATAAGTGACTATACAGCTCATTCGCACACACCTCAATAAACAGTTGCATGCATTCTAAAGTAGGAGAAACGATCGCCTAGTCGTCTACTTCTTGTGATGCTCCCGCCACTGCTATGTGGCTCGATCCCTCGTCTGAGTTAGGAAGAAGACAGTTCCTCATGTCAACTATCCGCCTGTACATCTCGTAGCTTGTGTACGCGTCCATGGCCGCGTACTTGACATGTTGTTCATCCAGTCTCTCATGCCACACACTGTGCCAGGCGTTCTTGTCCTTATTCCTCTCTTCCTTCATCTTCGCGTAGTAGGGGTCGATGATGGCCGATGCGAGGTCAACCAGGGAGTTCAGTTTGTTTCGATGCTGCCCCAGACCTTGTAGTGGTGTTGGATGTTGACAAGATTCGGGCATTTCAAGTCCGAAACCTTGAGCGCTTTTAGATCGTTGGTGGTGTCCACCGTAGCAAAACTGTAGTCGGAGCTGTTGATAAACCTGGAGAAACGCTCGCAAGGCCTTGTGGCAAGGTGGTAGTGGTAGACGAGGACGTCATGTCGCACACACAACTGGCTGACGGCAACCTTCTGATCGTGCTCGGCACGACCGATGGTGTACTCGAGGTCGAAGCCGACCACTCGGTACTTGTCACCGGCAATGAACTACTCCATAGTTTGGATGGAGCTCTCCATCGAGACCGGATCGTTCGTGTACACAACTGAGAGGGCCTTTCCCCTCACGTGGGTGTCCACTACGTGATGCGTGGTGAACTGCCTGCCGTTGTCGTCGTCGGCCGCTTGGAGCGCCATTGGAACCGCTAGATGTCCTCTCTGTACGTGTCCTCGTGGGTGTGCTTATTGTGTCATGTGAGATGAGAGATGAAGGTAAGTGGCCGAAGGAATAAAAGGGGGCCGGGCGGCGTGGATTCTCGGCACGTCCGCATGGTAGTTTTTGCAGCGGGTAACTGCATCGTCGCGCCGCGTCCGGCGCAACCGCTTGCACACAAACGTGCGTGATCGTGCGCCGGCCCCAAACACTGGCAGCGCGGGTGGAGGGATGTGGGTAGAGCACCCGGAGGGATGCGAGAGAAGAGCGCGCGCGATGGGACGCGAGCAGAGCGCGCCGCGGCCGCCTGAACCGCAAGCAACCACACACATAGAACAGTTGAACACGCAGGAAATGGTCGCCTACAAGCCGGCCGACAGTTGCGTCGCTGCGTAGAGAGCGGCCGTGTGCTACCACCTCCGTCTAGTCTATAGTCTCCTTTATATTTTGTGCCATACTTTGCCCTCAAATTTAACCAACAAAATGTTAATGCATGTTTTAAAAATTATATAATTGGAAACTATGTTCAAATACAAATCCAACTATATAATCTTTGGCGACATGCATTCATATTTTATTAGTTAAATCATACTTATAAACCAGGACGGTGGTATAGTAGGTAATTAAATTGCAAACGTTTTTTTATTAACCGTATGTGTACATGGCCTTTCATCCTCCTCTCGCACGTCTTGTCACCCCGCTGCCGCACACGGCTTACAGCGCAAGCTTGCGCAGCGCGCAGGGGCGTTCTTTTGGCCAAACGGTGGTGCCAATGAATCGTCGGTGAGCCCGTTCCCGCGCAAGCTTCCCGCCCGACTCTGTGAAATCCCCCAAAATCCCAATGCTTACCGGCCTACTATAAAAACCCTCACGTTCGGCGAGTCCTGCGTCGCATTTCCCCTCCCTCCCTGTAGCTTATCTCGTCTGCTTCTCCCACAATCGCCAATGGCACTGGTCCGTCGTCATCGATCAGCCACTCCGCCGTCATCAGAGGACAGCTCCAGCTGGGAGGCTACATCGCGGCGGCGGCGCAGTCCCCGGCGTAGTGTAGTGTGCGTAGCGTCCCTGTTGGGTGTGTGCGGAACACCCACCACACGCTCTGCCGCCGGTGCCCGTCGGCAGCTGTTGCCAGCCGTCGTTGCTGCCACACCACCGTCGAAAGCCAGGGCCATCGCCCGCTCCACCGCCGCGGCCCGAAGGCGGGAGGTGGCCGTCGTGGCCGCCACCCCACTGCCGGCCACTGTGGCCATCACCCGCTCCGCCACCACGGCCCGAAGGTGGGAAGTGGTGGTCATGGCCGCCACCCCGTCGTCGGCCGCCGTGGCTGCCAGCACACCGTCGACCGCCGGGGTCATCACGGGCTCTGCCACCGCCGCCCGAAGGCGGGAGGTGGAGGTGGATGCCCGCACGTGTGTCAGCGACCTTGCGTGCTACGCCGAGTTCCTGCGGGAGGAGGAGGAGCGCCTCGTCGAGCATGCAAAGAGCCTTACCGCCGCCGTGGCCGCGGCACACACCGCCTCAGAGGCGAGAAATCAAGAGATCTACGAGGAGAACCACCGCTTCGAGAGGGGTCGTCTGGAGCGGCAGAGGGCGTTCGAGGTGAGCGTCGCTAAAGCTGCAACAGTGGCAGGCACCGCATTGCGGTTGCCCAGCTCGTCGGTAGGCTCCTCCTCCTCCGCCTCTTACTGACCGTGCTCGGTAGAGGAGAGGCAGCCGGAAGTAGTACAAAGCCCCTCTGCAGCAGTAGTAGTATTTAGGGGCTATTTTGTTTAGTTCATCTGACTATAGATGTGGTGGAACTGTACAACGCACTTAAAATTAGCTAGTATATATAGTTGAACTAGCTATTTTAGTACGTGGTTGGCAACAATTGGGGAAAAGTTTGGTCGGTTCAGCTGTCGAGTTGAATTGTTTGTATAAATTAAGAATGACTGCTTAATCTATGAATGAAATCTATGCTTAATTACTGAATTTTAGTTACAAAAATTAGATACTGCTAGTGATTTTTAGCTTCATATTTTGACAAATTGCACTGTTACAAGGATTGACAAATCTTACCAAATTGTTTGTACGTGGTTGCACACGGGTCATCCAAAACAACCGTTTGCGTTGAAGGGACGCACAAATCCTGCGCTGCTCTCACTTTGCATACGGGTGTTCTATCTAAAACGTTTGCGATCAAGAGCTGCAGAAATGCTGCTCGGCACATTTTCTCTTGGCTTCCTGGGGAAGCTGTCAGTTTGCATACGGGTGTTCTAACTAAAATGTTTGCGATGTGTTTTATATTTAAAAAGTGAATTAAACTGCAGCTTGGGCGCCATTAATGGAGAGGATGCAAGCAAGGCGGGCAGCCATGGAAGTCAAAGGGCTCGCTTCCCAGAGAGCCTGCACAGCGTACAGCTCGCACGCTTCCCGGTGAGCCTACGCATTCGAGGACAGCTTGCACGCCTTTCGGTCAGCGTGCGCACCGGTCGGTGCTCGCACGCCTCCCATTCAGTCAAGGTCAAGCAGCTGTCTGCACAACTCCTCCTACAACCATTAAAACCAAGACACATGGCGTCATGTGAATGGTAACAGAATACACACGGTTTTAATTCTACAAATGTTTGAGATATTAAAGTGGCAGCTATTTTTTAAAAATGCCTTTGTTGGCTGTCATTATTCGAGTGCGCCTTCTCTCAAAATGGACACAAAAATGCCACAGCATGTCGGGTGCCATTCCATGATAGCATAACAAGTTTCATGACTTTCAGACGAGTTTTGGATTTACTAGAATTTAAAAACCATGCATCTCAATGTTTTGCCAGCAATCAACGGTGCCCTGGTGTTTGAAATTCATTCCCATTTGTTGCATGGGACCTAAGAATGCACCCAAGGACACAGATTTCATTTTTCAACCAATTTATATGCACTGGAGCATGTGCATGTAGTTCAAATTTGAATTATGCACATAAATGCATTGAAAACTCAGTTAATGCATAAAAATGTCCAAACGAACCCCGAAAAATCACAAAAATTCACACAACACTCCTGTTGTTCTATGTTGACACGAGAAAATTTTTTGAAAGCAATAAAAGGCAATGGATATCGTTTCGTCCCCAAAGGTGGGCGTTCCCTACCGAAAACCATCATGCTTGTTGTGAGAAGCTTCGGTTTGTGAGAAGCATAGACCCAAACCTGCCCCAAATGGGACAAATTTTTTGCCATGGTATGTTGATGCCGCTCCATGATAGCATGCCAAGTTTCATGAATTTCAGACGAGTTTTGGATTTACTAGAATTTGAAAACCAGGCATCTCAATGTTTTGTCGGCAATCAACGGTGCCCTGGTGTTTGAAATTCATTCCCATTTCTTGCATGGGACCTAAGCATGCACCCAAGGACATAGATTTCATTTTTCAACCAATTTATATGCACCGGAGCATGTGCATGTAGTTCAAATTTGAATTATGCACATAAATGCATTGAAAACTCAGTCAATGCATAAAAATGTCCAAACGAACCCCAAAAAATCACAAAAATCCAAACAACACTCCTGTTGTTCCATGTTGACACGAGAAAAAATTTGAAAGCAATAAGAGGCAATGGATATCGTTACGTCCCCAAAGGTGGGACGTTCCCTACCGAAAACCATCATACTTGTTGTGAGATGCTCCGGTTTGTGAGAAGCATATACCCAAACCTGCCCCAAATGGGACAAAAAATTTACCACGGCATGTTGATGCCGCTCCATGATAGCATGCCAAGTTTCATGAATTTCAGACGAGTTTTGGATTTACTAGAATTTAAAAACCAGGCATCTCAATGTTTCGCCGGCAACCAACGGTGCCCTGGTGTTTGAAATTCATTCCCATTTCTTGCATGGGACCTAAGCATGCACCCAAGGGCACAGATTTGATTTTTCAACCAATTTATATGCACCGGAGCATGTGCATGTAGTTCAAATTTGAATTATGCACATAAATGCATTGAAAACTCAGTTAATGCATAAAAATGTCCAAACGAACCCCGAAAAATCACAAAAATTCACACAACACTCCTGTTGTTCTATTTTGACATGAGAAAAAAAATTGAAAGCAATAAGAGGTAATGGATATCGTTTCGTCCCCAAAGGTGGGACGTTCCCTGCCGAAAACCATCATGCTTGTTGTGAGAAGCTTCGGTTTGTGAGAAGCATATACCCAAACCTACCCCAAACGGGACAAATTTTTTACCATGGCATGTTGATGCCGCTCCATGATAGCATGCCAAGTTTCATGAATTTCAGAGGAGTTTTGGATTTACTAGAATTTAAAAACCAGACATCTCAATGTTTTGCCGGCAATCAACGGTGCCCTGGTGTTTGAAATTCATTCCCATTTCTTGCATGGGACCTAAGCATGCACCCCAAGGGCACATATTTGATTTTTCAACCAATTTATATGCACTGGAGCATGTGCATGTAGTTCAAATTTGAATTATGCACATAAATACATTGAAAACTCAGTTAATGCATAAAAATGTCCAAACGAACCCCGAAAAATCACAAAAAATCATGCAACACTCCTGTTGTTCTATGTTGACACGAGAAAAAATTTGAAAGCAATAAGAGGCAATGCATATCGTTTCGTCCCCAATGGTGGGATATGCAGCTGTCTATATATCGTTTCGTCCCCAATAGTGTTCTATGTTAACCATCAACACTCAATATTCGCCTTCCGCTTCAGTAGTTTTCCAGAGGAGATGCAGCTGTCTATATACCGTCTATGATGCTAATTCTGAAAGGTTCTACATGTTGCATGTGAAACTTGCTGCTGGTGCAGTTGTGTAATGGGGTAGCTGAGTGCTGAAACTATATCATGTTGTACTCTGATGTATTTCAATTATGAAATTCTGCTTCCTTAATATGGAAATGAAATATATTGTGTGCTTAATATGAAATGTCAATTAGATAAATAAATGGATTATGAATAATCGGATAATTAGCCTGCTAATGGATAATTAGCCTGCTAATTGGGTTTTGCTATTGCAAACGGTTGTTGAAAAAATACCGTGGGCGATGACCTCAGGCAACATACACAGTTTCTAGGAATAAACTGTGTTGGATCAATGAACAATCACACACGAATTTCTCTTGAAAATTGTTTGCGTTAGGCCACTTTGCGCAAACGTTTACCACATAAAACATGTGTGTGATGGACAGCCTTTGCCACACAGTTTCTTCTACGGACCGTGTGTGATACATTCAATAACGCAAATGATTTGACGGGAAAAATTGTGTGTGATGTACTTGTGAATGGAAACATTTTCCTTGGAGCGACTGTGTGGGATGTACATACAAACGGAAACATTTAGCGGGGACTGATTGTGTGGGATGTACTTGCGACCGGAAAAAATTTCTCTGTATAATTTTATTTTTTAGCTCTACTGTACGTATTTCCATATTTGAGTGCTCGCCGGTAGCACACGACCTCATTTTGCCGAATGTGTGTGCCAGGAGGGCATATCCCCGACGGTTTCTAGGTCATGTGGGAAGGACCCCCCTATCGCCCACACTCACTTGGCGACGGTTCCAAATGCAGTCGCGGAAAGGGGTTAAAAACCGTTTGTTTAGGACCGACGCGCATCAGTGTCACGAGTAGAACACAAAGGAGTTTGCGGGGGTTGATATTCAGATTGCTTCCTTCCTTGGTCTTTTCTTGATTCAGCGGTATTGTGGGATGAAGCGGCCCGGACCAACTTTACATGTCGACGTACATCAGACCGGTTCCATCGACTGACATGTGACTTTGTTGCATAAAGATGGCTGGCGGGTGTTTGTCTCTCCCACCTTAGTTGAATCGGATTCGACAAAGGCGGTCCTTGTAGAAGGTTAAAAGGCAACTTGCATATCACCGTTGTGGCTTTGCGTAGGTAAGAATCTTTCTTGCTAGATACCCATAGCAGCCATGTAAAACATGCAACAACAAATTAGAGGACGTCTAACTTGTTTTTGCAGGGTATGTTGTGATATGATATGGCCAAGGACATGATGAAATATATTTGATGTATGAGATGATCGTGTTTGTAATAGTTTATATCGACTTGCATGTCGATGCATACGGCAACCGGCAGGAGCCATAGGGTTGTCTTTAATTATTGTATGACCCTCGTGTCAATCATTAAACGCTATGTAATGCTTTACTTTATCACTAAACGGTAGCAATAGTAGTAGAAGCATGGTTGACATGACAACCCCGATGGAAACACGATGATGGAGATCATGGTGTCATGCCGATGATGATGGAGATCATGCTGGTGCTTTGGAGATGGAGATCAAAAGCACAAGTTGATGGCCATATCATGTCACTTATGATTTGCATGTGATGTCAATCCTTTTATGCATCTTATTTTGCTTAGGACGGCGGTAGCATTACAAGGTGATCCCTCACTAAATTTCAAGATAAAATTGTGTTCTCCCCAAGTGTGCACCGTTGGGAATGTTCGTTGTTTCGAAGCACCACGTGACGATCGGGTGTGATAGACTCTACGTTCACGTACAACGGGTGCAAGCCAGTTTTGCACATGCAGAACACTTGGGTTAAACTTGATGAGCCTAGCATGTACAGACATGGCCTCGGAACACAAGAGACCGAAAGGTCAAACACGAGTCATATAGTAGATATGATCAACATGGAGATGTTCACCATTGAAACAACCTCATCTCACATGATGATCAGACTTGGGTTGGTGAATTTGGATCATGTTACACTCGAACGACCAGAGGGATGTCGATTTGAGTGGGAGTTCTTAAGTAATATGATTAGTTGAACTCATTGTCTTGAACATAGTATAAATTGTCTTTGCAAATTATGTTGTAGATCAATAGCTCGCGCTACAGCTCCCTATTTTAATACGTTCCTAGAGAAAGACTAAGTTGAAAGATATTGTAAGAATTTATGCAGACTAGGTCTGTAGTCTGAGGATTGTCCTCACTGCTACACAGAAGGTTTATGTCCTTGATGCACCGCTCGGTGTACCAACCCCTCTAGTGTCATCTATGGATGTTGTGAACATCTAGCAGGCATGTTCGGATGACTACTTTATAGTTTAGTGCGCCATGCTTTACGGCTCAGAATCGGGGCTTCAGAGACGTTTTGAACGCCATGGAACATATGAGATGTTCCAAGAGCTGAAATTGTAATTTCAGGCTCATGCCCATGTTGAGAGGTATGATACCTCTGACAAGTTCTTTGCCTACAAGATGGAGGGGAATAGCACATCCAGTGAGCATGTGCTCAGAATGTTTGGGTGCTACAATCGCTTGAATCAAGTGGGAGTTAATCTTCTAGATAAGATAGTGATTGACAGAGTTCTCCAGTCACTATCACCAAGCTACTAGAGCCTCGTGATGAACTATGACATGCAAGGGATGGATATGATCCCGGAGATGTTTGCGGGGCTTAAGGCCGCGAAGGTAGAAATCAAGAAAGAGCATCAAGTGTTGATGGTTAAAAAGACCACTAGTTTCAAGAAGGGCAAGGGAAATAAGGGAAACTTCATGAATGGCAAGCCAGTTGCCGCTCCAGTGAAGAAACCCAAGGTTGAACCTGAACCCGAGACTAAGTGCTTCTATTGTAAGGGGAACGGTCATTGGTAGCGGAACTACCCCAAATACTTGGTAGATGAGAAGGCTGTCAACTTCAACAAAAGTATATTTGATATACGTGTTATTGATGTGTACCTTACTAGTACTCCTAGTAGCACCTGGGTACTAGATACCGGTTCAGTTGCTAATATTGGTAACTCGAAACAAAAGCTACAGAATAAACGGAGACTGGCTAAGGGTGAGGTGACGATAAGTGTTGGAAGTGTTTCCAAGGTTGATGTGATCACCATCGCACGCTCCCTCTACCTTCGGGATTAGTGTTGAACCTAGATAAAGGTTATTTGGTGTTCGCGTTGAGCATGAACGTGATTAGATCATGCTTATTGCAATACAGTTATTCATTTAAATCAGAGAATAATGGTTATTCTGTTTACATGAATAATACCTTCTATGGGCATGCACCCAATGTGAATCATTTATTATATCTCGATCGTAGTGATACACATGTTCATAACATTGAGGCCAAAAGATGTAGAGTTGATAATGATAATACCACTTTATTGTGGCCCTGACGCTTAGGTCATATTGGTGTAAAGTGCATGAAGAAACTCCATGCGGATGGACTTTTGGAGTCACTTGATTTTGGATCACTTGACACATGCGAACCATGCCTTATGGGCAAGATGACTAAAACCCCGTTTTCCGGTACAATGGACCGGGCAAGTGACTTGTTGGAAATCATACATACTGATGTGTGTGGTCTGATGAGTGTTGATGCGCGCGGTGGATACCATTATTTACTCACCTTCCCCAACATTTTGAGTAGATATGAGTATATTTACTTAATAAAGCATAAGTCTGAAATGCTTGAATAGTTCAAGCAATTTCAGAGTGAAGTTGATAATCATTGTAACAAGAAGATTAAATTCCTATGATCCAATCGAGGGGGAGAATATCCGAGTTATGAGTTTGGCAATCACTTAAGACAATGTGGAATTATTTCACATTTGATGCCACCTGGAACACCACAGCGTAATGGTGCGTCCGAACGTCATAATCTTACCTTATTAGATATAGTGTGTTCTGTGATGTCACTTGCCGATCTACCACTATTGTTTTGGGGTTATGCATTAGAGACAACTACATTCACTTTAAATAGGGCACCATCTAAGTCCGTGGAGACGACACCATATGAACTGTGGTTTGGCCAGAAACCTAAGTTGTTGTTGTTTTAGGTTTGGGGCTGTGATGCTTATGTCAAAAGTCTTCAGCCCAAAAACCTCGAACCCAAAGCGGACAAATGCGTCTTCATAGGATACCCAAAATATACGGTTGGGTATACTTTCTACCTCAGATCTGAGGGCAAAGTGTTTGTCGCTAAGAACGGGTCCTTTCTCGAGAAATAGTTTCTCTCGAAAGAATTGAGTGGGAGGAAGATAGAACTCGATGAGGTTGTTGAACCTTTACTTCAACTAGAGATTAGTGCAGCACAGAAAGATGTTTCTGTGGCACCTACGTCAGTTGAAGAGGAAGCTAATGATGATGATCATGAAGCTTCGGATCAAGTTACTATCGAACCTCGTAGGTCGACAAGGGTACGTACAGCTCTTGAGTGGTATGGTAACCCTGTCTTTGAGGTCATGTTGTTGGACAACGGTGAACCTACGAGCTATGGAGAAGCGATGGTGGGCCCGAATTCCAACAAATGGTTAGAGGCCATGAAATTCGAGATGGGATCCATGTATGAAACCAAAGTATGGACTTTAGAAATATTACCTGAAGGGCAAAAGGTCATTCATAATAAATGGATCTTTAAGAAGACAGACATTGATGGTAATGTCACCATTTATGAAGCTCGACTTGTCGCAAAGAAGTTTCCGACAAGTTCAAGTAGTTGACTATGATGAGACTTTCTCACTCGTAGCGATGCTAAAGTCTGTTGGGATTATGTTAGCAGTTGCTGCATTTTTCGATAACAAAATCTGGCGGATGGATGTCAAAACAGAGTTTCCTTAACGATTTCTGTGCGGTAAGGTTGTGTGTGATACAACCAGAAGGTTTTGTCGATCTTAAGGATGCTAAAAGGCATGCAAGCTCCAGCAATCCTTCTATGGACTGGAGCAAGCATCTCAGAGTTGGAATATACGCTTTGATGAGATGGTCAAAGTGTTTGGGTTTATACAAAGTTTGCAAGAAACTTGTATTACAAGAAAGTGAGTGGGAGCACTACAACATTTCTGATAAGTATATGTGGATGACATATTGTTGATCGGAAATGATGTAGAATTTCTGGAAAGCATAACAGGTTATTTGAAAGGAGTTTTTCAAAGGAAGACCTGGGTAAAGCTGCTTACATATTGGGCAACAAGATCAATAGAGATAGATCAAGACGCCTGATAAGACTTTGATAGAGCACATACCTTGACATGATTTTGAAGGAGTTCAAAATGGACCAGTCAAAGAAGGAATTCTTGCCTGAGTTGTAAGGTGTGAAGTTGAGTGAGACTCAAAGCTCGACCACGGCAGAAGAAGAGAAAGGGAGAAGGTCATCCCCTATGCCTTAGCCATTGGCTCCTACGGTATGCCATGCTGTGTACCGCACCTGATGTGTGCCTTGCCACATGTCTGGCAAGGGGGTACAAGAGTGATCCATGAGTGGATCACTGGACAGCGGTCAAAATTATCCTTATTTCTCGGTTATGGAGGTGATAAAGAGTTCGGCGTAACGGGTTGCGTCGATGCAAGCTTTAACACCAATCTGGATGACCTCTGAGTAGCAAACTGGATACATATAGTGGAGCAGCCATTTGGAATAGCTCCAAGTGGAGTGTGCTAGCAGCATCTACAATATGACATAAAGATTGGCGAAGTACACACAGATCTGAATGTTGTAGACCCGTTGACTAAAACCTCTCTCACAAGCATAACATGATCAAACCCTAGAACTCATTGAGTGTTAATCACATGGTGATGTGAACTAGATTATTGAATCTAGTAAACTCTTTGGGTGTTAGTCACATGGCGATGTGAACTATGAGTGTTAATCACATGGCGATGTGAACTAGATTATTGACTCTAGTACAAGTGGGAGACTATTGGAAATATTCCCTAGAGGCAATAATAAATTGGTTATTATCATATTTCCTTGTTCATGATAATCATTTATTATCCATGCTAGAATTGTATTGATCGGAAACTCAAATACATGTGTGGATACATAGACAACAACATGTCCCTAGTGAGCCTCTACCGGACTAGCTCATTGACCAAAGATGGCTATGGTTTCCTAGTCATGAACATAAGTTGTTATTTGGTAATGGGATCACATCATTAGGAGAATGATGTGATGGACAAGACCCAAACTATGAACGTAGCATATGATTTTGTCAAGTTTATTGCTATAATTTTCTACATGTCAAATATATGTTCCTATGACCATGAGATCATGCAATTCACTGACACCGAAGGAGTACCTTGTGTGTACCAGACATCACAACGTAACTGGGTGACTACAAAGGTGCTCTACAGGTATCTCCGAGGGTGTCTGTTGACTTGGCATGCATCAAGACTGGGATTTGTCACTCCGTATGATGGAGAGGTATCTCAGGGCCCACTCGGTAATACAATATCACAATGAGCTTGCAAGCAATATAACTAATGAGTTAGCCACTGGATCTTGAATTACGGAACGAGTAAAGAGACTTGCCGGTAATGAGATTGAACTAGGTATGGACATATGGACGATCGAATCTCGGACAAGTAACATGCTGATAGACAAAAGGAATTGCATACGGGATTAACAGAATCCTTGACATCGAGGTTCGACCGATAAGATCTTCATATAATATGTGGGAACCAATATGGAAATCTAGGTCCCGCTATTGGTTATTGACCACAGAGGTGTCTCGGTCATATCTGCATAGTTCTCGAACATGCAGGGTCTACACACTTAACGTTTGGTGACGATATAAGTATAGTTGAGTCATTATGGTGGTTACCGAAGGTTGTTCGGAGTTACGAATGAGATCTCAGACGTGACGAGGAACTCCGGAATGGTCCAGTGGTGAAGATTGATATATTGTACGAAGGGTATTGGAGTCTGGAAGTGTTCCGGGGGTACCGGGTGATGACCAGCATGACCAAAAGGTGTTTCGGGAGGCCCCGACAAGTGTTGGGGGCCTCATGGGCCTAGAGGAGGGGGCACACTAGCCCACTAAGCGGTTGTGCGCCCCAAGCCCCCTTCCCATGTTGCTAGAGGAGGCGGGGCGCCTCCCTAGGGTTTTTTCCAGTTGCCTTGGGGGCCAAGGCACCTAGGAGGAGGCGCCCAAACCCATCTAGGGTTTCCCCTTGGTGGCCGCTACCCTTAGATGGGATCTAGGGGGTCCCTCCCTCCACCCTTCCCTCTATATATAGAGGAGGAGAGAGAGGGTAGCCACACCCATACGCATCTATACGTGCCACGATACTGCTGATCCTCTCCCTCATAGCCATCTTCTTCTCCGTAGTGCCTAGGGAAGTTCTGCCGAGATTTCTCCACCACCGCCGCCACCACGTCGTCGTGCTGCCGGAGGACTCGAGCTACTACTTCACCATCGTTCTCTGGATCGAGGAGGTGAAGGCGTAATCAAGCCGTACGTGTGTTGAACGCGGAGGTGCCGTCCGTTCGGCACTAGATCGGGAGTTCGCGGGACGGATCGTGATTGGATCGCGAAGACATTCGACTACATCAACCGCGTTTCTTAACGCTTTTGCTTAGCGATCTACAAGGGTATTTAGATCCAATCTCTCCTCTCATAGATGGTCATCTCCTAGATTGGAGCTTGGAGCGTAGGAAATTTTTTGTTTCCCACACAACGTTCCCCAACAGTATGCGTGGTGGTCCTCGGCCGATGCCAGCGTGAGTTTTGGGTCGGCGTGAACCCAATCTAGTGCCACTTTGGATGTAGCGAATGCTGCCCAACACGCTTGCTAGGCTGCTACTTTATCAGTCACCATTATGGTGCACAAGGAGGAGGACCGCCACCACAACCGAGGTAGTGGAGGAGGCGGAGCGAGCGGTGGCTAGCACCCGATCGAGTGCCTCCTTCATTGTGCACCCCTGTCTCCCATACTGTCGATGGGGTAGTAATGGCGCCACCTCCTTGTCGCACCAGAATGATGTAGTGGGATCTCTAGCTGGACAAAGCGGCAGGTCTAGCTGCACGGTGGTGATGCTGGCTCCTCCTTGTCTTCCTCCTTCACGCGGCGTCCGATTTAGATGCCGTAATTTGCATGGCGGCTCCTCCTTGACGCGGCGTAAGATTTGGAAGCAAAGTTTGTGTGGTAGCAGCGGGCTGCAGTCGCAGAGTGACCGCTCGAGGAGTAACTCTATGTGCTCCTGAAAATTGTCGTCTTCACGCACTACCTTGCGCGAGGAGGGCGGATGCTGCTGCTTTTCTCGTCATTTTTTTTGAAAAGGGATTCTTTATTACTTATAAAAGTATTACACCCGGCCTGTGCATAACTAAGATGCACACAACCAAACAAGGTCCTCTCACACAAATCAAAAATAAAAAGGCGAAATACAAGGAACCATGTAGAGTTCGTAAAACGCCTAAAGTGGAGGGGGGCCAATCCTAAGATCATGATGTCACCCATGTTGGGTAAAAGTATCCCTCGTTGTCACCTCCAATCGTGTACACACCTCCGTAAACAGGTCTCGATTCTCCACGCGTTGTAGAGAGGACCATAAACAAAGAGTCCAGGTACATCTATAGATAACCTGTAACAGAGAAGTACTTTTATTGTTAAAAACCTTATCATCTACATAGGCAAAGCGACCAAATAATGGCAAGCGCTCTCACACTGAGAAGAGTCCTACGCCTGTGATCAGTCCCATGTAACCAGTTGCCAAATACATTAGCAACACTACATGATGGATACAAGCCAGAAGCTATTTGGAAAACTGGCCATATAGAACGAGCCAATTTGCATTGGAAGAATAAATGTTTTATTGTCTCATCATGGTGACAGAAGACACATTGTGATCTTCCATGCCAATTCCTCTTGATAAGGTTATCTTTAGTAAGAATGACTCCGCGATGAAGATACCATGCAAATATTTTTATTCTTAAGAGGTAGCTTCATCTTCCAGATCTTCTTATTATTATCAACTGACACATCATACTAGATTAACGCTCTATACATAGAATCCCACTGAGAATTGTCCATTCCCATGAAGTTTTCACCGAAATACATCAGACCCATGTGACAATTGCACCGTGGACAATTGCTATAGCAGGATGTTCCACAATTGGAGTCTGGGTCCAATTAAATCTCTTCTGAACGTCACATTTCACGGAAATGATTCCATTACCGTGGCGATAGTATCACCCTTGTGCTGCTTCTCGTTGATATCAGAGAGCACCACCTCCTCCTTGACCATAAGAGTGGTGAATGTCAACGGATCCAGAGACTGTGCGCGGTGGTGCCACGATCAAGAGCTCCCCTCGTTTCCACCTGCCGATGTCGAGAACCAACTGTCGGACTTACTCATCATTCCGGTGTGTGGATGAGAGGACGATAGGCGGTGACAATGTGTAGAGAAGAAGAGATAGGGTTTGCCGGCGAGCCCTACCTGCCTTAAATAGCTAGGGCAGCCGAACCAACTCCTTTTCAATGCAGGTGCAACGGCCGGAGTAGGCATCATGGTCGTTGTGCCCACATTGAAGCGGTGCTGGTCATCCGCCCATTCATGTCGGTCTGACCGACATGAATGCGGCTGGTGGTCGCTGAGGGAGTCCTGGACTAAGGGGTCCTCGGGCGTCCGGCCTAATCGCCATGGGCCGGACTGATGGGCTGTGGAGATACAAAGACCGAAGACTCCACCCGTGTCCGGATGGGACTCTCCTTGGCGTGGAAGGCAAGCTCGGCGATCGAATATGAAGATTCCTTTCTCAGTAAACCGACCTTATGTAACCCTAGATCCCTCCGGTGTTTATATAAACCGGAGGGCTAGGTCTATAGAGGCCAATACTCATAGCCATAGTCATACAAGGCTAGACTTTTAGGGTTTTAGCCATTACGATCTCGTGGTAGATCAACTCTTGTAATGCTCATATTCATCAAGATCAATCAAGAAGGAAGTAGGGTATTACCTCCATAGAGAAGGCCCGAACCTGGGAAAACATTGTGTCCCCTGTCTCCTGTTACCATCGACCTTAGACGCATAGTTCGGGACTCCCTACCTGAGATCCGCCGGTTTTGACACCGACATTGGTGCTTTCATTGAGAGTTCCGCTGTGACGTCAAAGATAGGACCGATAGTTCGCATCGTTCTCAGGGACAACATCACCTCTGGAGGAGCACCGTCCCCAGGCCAAACCCTTCGGCTGGGCTGCTTTACCATGACCGCTTGTTCGGCCTTTAAGCCGACGATGACCTCTCAGGTCATCAAAAATTCCCTTCGTATTGATTCCGAGCACTCCAAGCAGATGGACCTGGCGGAGCTTTCATCTCTAAACGAGATCCTAGATCGCATCGCCGCCCTAGGGGTCGCTACAGACTATGACCGAATTGGGCTTCAACCCGATCAGAGAGAAATCAAAACTCCACCGATCACCCACCAGATAGCGGTAGTCGAGGAGCAAGACGACAACTCTTCCTCTATACTGAGGACGGACTATATTCGGATCTCCAACCTCGAAGAGCCGGACACTCACCTGCGAAGAGATACATCCTGCCCTCCGAACATAAAATCGGACAACGGGCTTAAGAAATCAGTTGATATCCCGGAGACCGAACTGTTAAGTTCGGAGAATCTTCAGACGCCGGACCCAAAATTGGGTCAGAGTGCGGATTTAAATCCACCCACCCCCAGATATAAGTGCTTTCATGAGCATACAATAGCAGTCTCAGGAAACGGTCCACCACTTCTGGGCCAGATTCCTCCTTGTCAAAGACAAGATTAAAGATTGCAGCGACGAAGACGCAATCTCAGCGTTCCGCAACAATTGCACGTGTTCGCACACGAACACGTCACTGTGTACCTCCAACACCGAGGATGATGTACCACAGCTCACGTCGAAGGAGACCCGACGGAAGCGCGGTACGCAAGACAATCCGGCGGACGCTTTTGTAGACCCGAAGCCCCAAACGCCCGGGAGGGACCCCGTCAGGGCGCGCGGCGGCTATGGGCTGCTCTAGGTCGGCCTGACCGCCCCTAGGGCCTCGAGGTTCGCCGCCCTGCAACAAGAAGAACGAACAAAGAACGAGAAAGAAGAAGAACAAGGGAGAGAGATAAAGGTAAAGGTAAAAAGTGGTAGATGATTTGATCGATTGTGTGTTGTTCAATCGGCCGTCACCCCTTAGGTATATAAGAGGCGGCTGGACTTCCCGTGCAAGGAAAAGGCTTGGACTCGCGTCCAAAATCCTAGTCAAATTCGGATTGGTTTTCTCCAAACTTTCCAAAACTGTTTGATTTAAACTGGCTGCACCTTGCGGGTCTTTTTTGTGGTGGTAAATAATCTCGGATTGAAACGAGTCCAAAAGCGATCTTGACCGTTTCGACGAGGCGAACAACTTTCATGTTGAAAGTTTTTTTATCAGAGGCTATCTTGAGGGTCAAATCGCTCTTGCAAAACAGGCTATTATCCGCGCTACCCATCAGACAGGGTGCGTGGTGGGGCGCGCCATTTTTTGCCTCCTGACAGAGCAGCATTCCGATGGCTCTAACTTTTGCATACGAACTTGGATTGGAACGAGTTTTATATCTAAATCGATCGCTTCGACGAGACGAAGACAATCCGTGTAGATCATTTTTCCATACGAGACCGTCTTGGGGGCGTAATCAGCCAAATAGTATTCTGAATACAAAATCTGAGTACTTTAAACACAACTTTGGCCTTAGAGATGAGATCGGATGGCTATGGCCCAAATATCAAAGTTTCTCCTTTTGACGATGCAGAACTTTCTCGTTTTGAAAGCTTTTTTTCATTTGACGCTATCTGAATTGTGTTTTTGACCATGCCAAAATCTGGTGTCAACACATGCCCCCCTGTTTTTCGGCAAAAACTGGATGCTGAAAAATAATTTGCCCAGAGTTTGTTCTAAGGACGATGTCAACACTCCATCGTCCATTTATATGTGCTTAGGGCGATAATTATATATCGGCCATGTCTTTGCTTAGGGCGATAGTTATATATCGGCCACTTTAATTAGCAACAAAATACAGCTAATCAAATGTATGGTGATGAGGTAAAACCCTTGCATGTTGTATGAAGTTATATTGCGTCCATGGAGGGTAACCAGTCATACCTGAGGATGAATTACATGTCATCGGCATCAATGGCATAGTTGGAGAATGTGGATAATGTGTGCACCGAAGAGTTGAAACCTTCGGCTTGGCCGTTCATAATTTTCACTCTTTTCCTTCTTTACCTTTGTCGCACTTCTTGCAATGGAACCTTGCACATCACGCTTGTTTTGATTATTTCCTTTGGGAACACATGCCATGTTTCTCTTTTCGAGCTCTTGTGCACTAAGTTTTTGTAATTTCTTGTTTTTTGCCAATACGATAAGCCGAGTGAGCGCCTCGGCTGCGATTTTGTTTGAACTAATGACAATTCTTGTTTTACCTTGTGCACTTTCAACTTTTTTTCTTCAGATTTGGCACTTTGATTCTCCACAATTGATTGCTTTATCTCATTGCCTTTAGTAGCCAATGTTAACACTTTAATTGGCTCTTTATCCTTTAAGATCAAATCTGAATTGGCACTCTTGCGACCATCTTTTTTAACTCAATATACTTGTTTGATCACCTCTTCCTTCTTTCTTGAGCTCCGGACCGATTCTTTCTTATTGAAACGGTCCTGAACGTATGACAGCTGACTGAACGTTGATCTTCTTGAAGCTGCATAATAATGGTGAGATGGTCTAAAATATGATGGAGAATGTGCCATTGTATCATACCTGTCCCATGATGAATATCTATCTTTATGAGCATACGGAGGCATCCACGGCATCGGCATTGGTGACCAAAAATAAGGATATGAACACGTTGCATTAAAATTCTTTTCTTGCCAATACCGATCCTTGGATTTGCGCCTAGGGGGTGATCTTGATGCTTTTGCATTACTCGGTCGATAAGCACCATTCTCTTCACTTTTCTTTTGATATTTATCTAATAACTGTGCAAAAGTGACCTGTGATTTCTTCTGCTTGTGCTTATTGCGGCCTTTCTCTCCTTTGTTTTGTTTGTCGATCTTTGGATTGCTTTGTTGCCCCCCAGTCTTTGGCGTCTTCATTGTATCTTTGATAGAACTCATGCCTTCAAGAATATTTTCATTGTGCTCTTGAACAACTTCTTTACTTGAAAGCTTGATCCCATCACCTGTAGTTTTTACCTTCTCATCTTTAAAGGAATCGTCTTGAAGCAGCCGATTCAAAAACATTTTTCCACTAGGACCAATCAGAATAGACTGGTCATCCCTTCGTGTTTCAACAAATTTTAATCGTCCTTTATCAATGGTTGATTTAACTATTTGACGAAACATGTTGCAATCCTCAAAATTATGATTGGACGACTCATGCAACTTGCAATACATTCGTCCTTGGATTGATGGCTTCACATGGTCATCAAGAACTCTAATGTAATTATTTTTCAGCAACAAATCAAATATTTGATCACACATGCTTGAATTGAAGGTATACTTCTTGTTTTCTAGCCGATCTTGGTGTGCAAACAGCTTTGGAGTTAAGGAAACGAATGGTGCAAATTTGGAATATCCCCATTTGGCTATGCATTGTGTTTTGCACCCTATCTCCGATGTATTTGGATAAGATATTATATTAGCATCGGATTTCTCAAAAGAATTTGACCTTGGCTTTAAATTTTTGAAACGAAAATAGTTAGAATACACATGTCTCAGTTGAGACCAAGTGCAAGACAAGTATGAAACAAGCAAAGCTACCCAATTATATATGAAATTTTGATAAAGCAATGGGGAAAACTTTGTCTGCAATAATAGGTCATTATCGGTCTTTATAAATGGCACAATAGGTTGACCGATATGCTCTATAACAGTTTTATTGCTAACAAGTAAATTTCCCTTCTTCATTGGTCTTTCAATTACCTATGAGAATTTTTCTTATAGAAGCATCAACAATAAAGTTGCAACCAAATCGAAAGATAGGTAAATCACTTGCTAGACGTACCTTTTCAAACACGTTGGGAGAGCATGATGGTTGTGTTACTTGAACGATATGTTGTTCCTCTTTCGAATAGCTCCCCAACACCTTGTCGTCCTGTTTTTCTAGAAAAGATTCGGCATACGTAATATTTGATTCGGTCTTTTCAATAGCCGAACTAACTTTGTTATCCAAATCACCACCTTTCTTGACAATTCTATCCACACCCAATGCTTCCTCTTTTTATCATAATCTAGCTTGGATTGCAGTAGAATTAATAGGCCTTCCCTCTTTTTTTTAATTCATGTAGAACAACATTACATTCGTCCCAAAAAGACGTAAGATTTTTCTTAATGACCCAATCTGGATAGAATTGCCCCTCGACACTTTTAGACTCTTTTGGTAACGATATGTCACCGAAATTCTGTAATTGTGTTGGGGGGACATGATATGCCACGGTAGTAGGTGAAGGCATTTGTGCTCCTGTAGAAGTTTCACTTATTTGGCCATGACCATGAAGGTGCGGATCCGAATTATGGACATCAACAGTTGCGTGTGGTGCCAGAAAATTAGTAGCATGAGGTGTAGCATATGATGTTCGAGGGTAATTGGCCGAATAACTAGTAGTAGCATGGCCAATTCCCCTATCCACCGACACGTTTGGATTAACAAACTGCAAGTTATTTGCCGATGAATAAAAGTTGAAATACTTTCTTGCATCCTATTGGAAGTTCCTACATGGGGTGTCTCAACTTGATTAACCGAACTCATGATGTTGTTCATCGGCATATAGATTTGTGGGGTTGCCGGTGCATGGGAGTAGGGATACATATGTTGCATGTTGCTGAAATTATATGAAGTTGAAGCATGAAGATTATTCTGAATCGGCTGTTGCACATAATTAGAGACATGATTGATAAAACTAGGGCTAGCCAATAAATTATGCTCATTAGACGATCTAGCAACAACATATGCATTATTTGCATCTATATAAGTGAATTGGGTATTCATATAACCTTCGTAGATGTCAGACCCTAGATGACGATCTCTTCGTAGCAAGAACGGGCCGGAGACCGTTCAAAGCTTCGTCCCCAGCGGAGTCGCCAAAAAGTGTGTTCGCACACGAGCACGTCACCATGTATCCCCAACGCCGAGGGTGATGCACCACAGCTCACGTCGAAGGAGACCCGCCGGAAGCGCGGTACGCAAGACAATCCGGCGGGCGCTTTTGTAGACCCGAAACCCCACACGCCGGGGAGGGACCCCGGCAGGGCACGCGGCGGCTATGGACTGCCCTAGGTCGGCCTGACCGCCCCTAGGGCCTCGAGGTTCGCCGCCCTGCAACAAGAAGAACGAACAAAGAACGAGAAAGAAGAAGAACAAGGGAGAGAGATAAAGGTAAAGGTAAAAAGTGGTAGATGATTTGATCGATTGTGTGTTGTTCAATCGGCCGTCACCCCTTAGGTATATAAGAGGCGGCTGGACTTCCCGTGCAAGGAAAAGGCTTGGACTCGCGTCCAAAATCCTAGTCAAATTCGGATTGGTTTTCTCCAAACTTTCCAAAACTGTTTGATTTAAACTGGCTGCACCTTGCGGGTCTTTTTTGTGGTGGTAAATAATCTCGGATTGAAACGAGTCCAAAAGCGATCTTGACCGTTTCGACGAGGCGAACAACTTTCATGTTGAAAGTTTTTTTATCAGAGGCTATCTTGAGGGTCAAATCGCTCTTGCAAAACAGGCTATTATCCGCGCTACCCATCAGACAGGGTGCGTGGTGGGGCGCGCCATTTTTTGCCTCCTGATAGAGCTGCATTCCGATGGCTCTAAATTTTGCATACGAACTTGGATTGGAACGGTGTTTATATCAAAATCGATCGGTCCGATGAGACGAAGACAATCCGTGTAGATCATTTTTCCATACGAGGCCGTCTTGGGGGTGTAATCAGCCAAATAGTATTGTGAATACAAAATCTGAGTTCTTCAAACACAACTTTGGCCTTAGAGATGAGATCGGATGGCTATGGCCCAAATATCAAAGTTTCTCCTTTTGACGATGCAGAACTTTCTCGTTTTGAAAGATTTTTCATTTGACGCCATCTTAATTGTGTTCTTGACCATGCCAAAATCTGGTGTCCACAGCACGGACGAAGGAATCCTCAACTCCATCAACCGCCGTCGCATATTACACTTCGCTGACTTGGCAACTGTCGTACAGAAGTACAGCGCAATGGAAAGCGCCTGGAAAACTCAGGCGGCCCGTTGGGAATCATGGGTCCCCACTCAACCCCTCGTTCAGGCGAAAAGGGCGCACCCTCGAGGCACACCCGGTCCAATAACAAAGAAATATAAGCAAATTACGGGGCGCGGAACCGTTCTGGAAGGATGGCTCGATGGGCCATGCAAAATACACACAACACCGGATAACATACCAACCCACAGCCTTAGAGTATGTTGGATACTCCGGCAAGTGGCCAAGAGCGGCGAGGATATCCTCACCAAGAATACCCCAGAACAACACTCCCTAGAAGACGACGACCTCAAAGTATTGACGGTCTTCGAGACATTTGCTTCAAATAATAGGCGCAAAAGGGCACTTCGCGAACTCGCTGAAGTCTGCCAGATTGCAGCAATAAACCCTTGGAATGACACGGCTATAACTTTTAATGCCGGTGATGAAACCAAATATAGGACAGTCCGAGCACCGGCCGCCTTTGTCCTCAGTCCAATCGTGGACGGCTTTCGGCTCGCCAAGGTTCTCATGGACGGCGGCAGTGGACTAAACCTCACCTGTGAGGATACACTCCACAAAATGGAAATAGACAGGAGCCGCATCGAGCAAAGCAGCACAACCTTCCGAGGAATCATTCCCAGTCGGGAGGCGCGGTGTGCGGGAAAATCACACTTGACGTGGTATTCGGCACGCCGGAGAATTATCGGTCTGAAGAGATAACCTTCCAAGTGGCCCCTTTCAATAGTGGATATCACGCCCTCCTAGGGTGAGAGGCATTTACACGCTTCCAAGCTATACCTCATTACAGGTACATGAAGCTTAAGATGCCCGGGCGAAACGGTATAATCACTCTCGCTAGTGATCCGGACATAGCACTCCGTGCCGAAAACAAAACCGCATCCCTGGCCCTTGAGGCACTATCCGAAGCCCTCGCGCCGAAGAATTAACCGCACCACGCCCCACGGTGGACAGGGATGATGTAATCCTAGACAAACGACCCAAATCCACCTCATTCAAACCGGCAGAAGAAATAGTCAAATTCCAAGTCCATCCAACGGACCCCAAGAAGACATCATCTATTGGAGCACAATTAGACCCAGTGGTTGACGCCGCGCTACGAGAGTTCCTGCGCGAGAACTGGGATATATTCGCCTGGCACCCTTCTGATATGCCAGGAATCCCATGCAAGTTGGCTGAACACAGCCTCAATATATTGAAGGGATATAAACCGGTCAAACAAACACTGCGGCGTTTTTTCGAACCCAAACGTCAAGCTATGGGGGAGGAGCTAGCCCAGCTAATCGAGACCGGATTCATTAGAGAAATAAAACACCCAGACTGGCTGGCAAACCTGGTAATGGTGCCAAAGAAGGACAAATCCTGGCGCCTGTGCGTCGATTTCAAAGACCTCAATAAGGCTTGCCCCAAGGATCCCTTCCCCCTTCCCCGCATCGACCAGATCATCGATGCTATCGCAGGACATGACTCACTGTGTTTCCTCGACACATATTCCGGATACCATCAAATTAAAATGAAGGAGTCCGATCAAGCTGCAACAGCATTCATTACCCCATATGGGCCATTCTGCTTCAACACCATGCCCTTCGGGCTCAAAAACGCCGGCGCCACCTACCAGCGCATGATCCAAACATGCCTGGAGAAATAGATCGGCAAGACAGTTGAAGCATATGTGGATGACGTCGTCATCAAAACTAGACACGTTGAAACACTCATAGACGATTTACATCTCACATTCGACAACCTCCGTGCATATGACATAGGCTCAATCCGGAAAAGTGTGTTTTCGGCGTCCCCGCTGGAAAACTGCTGGGCTTCATCGTTTCCAATAGAGGAATTGAAGCAAATCCAGCCAAAATCCGAGCTCTGTCACAATTGGCTATGCCAACGGACCTTAAACAGGTCCAAAAACTCGCTGGTTGCGTGGCAGCTCTAAGCCTCTTTATCTCCAGATTGGGAGAAAAGGCATTGCCACTCTATCGCCTTCTACGGCGCACCGATCACTTCGAGTGGACGGATGCGGCAACGGCCGGACCGGAAGAAATAAAAACCCTTCTGGCGAGCAACCCAATCCTGGCCGCGCCGAACGTCGGCAAACCCATGTTATTATACATATCGGCAACACACCAGGTGGTGAGCGCAGTGCTCGTCGTTGAACGAGAATAGGACGGACACAAATTCCCGCTTTAGAAGCCAGTATATTACGTATCCACTGTCCTCACACCATGCAAATCCCAGTACCCTCATTATCAAAAGATATCATACGCGGTCTTCATGGCATCCCGGAAGCTACGACACTACTTCCAGGAGTGTTCGATCACGGTGGCTTCCGAAGTACCGCTCAATGACATAATAAACAACCGCGATGCTGTGGGCCGGATCGCCAAATGGGCCATTGAGCTCCTTCCATTCGACATAACATACAAATCGAGTCGAGCCATTAAATCCCAAGTACTGGCTGACTTTGTCGCCGAATGGACAGAGGCCGAACTCCCCAAAGAGTATGGCACATATTCCAATTGGGTTATGTATTTTGATGGTTCCAAAATGCTGGCAGGACTAGGAGCGGGCGTCGTTTTAACGTCCCCCACTGGAGACGTCGTCTAGTACGTACTCCAAATATTATACACATACTCCAATAACGTAGCCGAATACGAGGCCTTGTTAAATGGCCTTTGGATGGCCTTCTCCATGGGCATACAACGCCTAGAAGTGCGCGGGGACTCTAACCTCACAATATCTCAAATAAATGGAGACTTGGATGCCAAAGATCCAAAGATGGCGGCTTATCATAATGCCGTCCTAAAAATGTCGGCTCGGTTCGAGGGCTCGAGTTTCATCACGTGGCCCGGGAAAGTAATCAAGCGGCGGATGTCCTTACTCGCATCGGCGCCAAGCGCGACCCCGTCCCACCTAACATCTTTCTGGAAAGGCTTTTTAAGCCATCCGTGGTGTGGCAAGGGGAGAGCGGCAACACTAGCCCAGATCCGAAAACAACCCCAGATTACAAACACACTGATATCATCGGGGGCTCAGCCACCGAAATAACACCGTCGACCCATCTCATTATGGCAATCATCGCCCCATGGACCGAACCCTTCTTGGCCTACCTCAATAGGAAGGACCTCCCTGAGGATTAGAGTGAGGCCCGCCGCATTGTCCGGCGTTCGAAGGCCTACAAGGTTCACGACGGAGAGCTCTACAAGAAAAGTGTTACCAGAGTCCTTCAAAGATGTATCTCTGAAGAGGAGGGGCGGCAGCTCCTGGCTGAGATTCATGCCGGTCTCGGCGGGCACCGCGCCGCAGCTCGGGCCCTTGTTAGCAAGGCCTTCCGTACAGGGTTTTATTGGCCGACGGCCCGAGCAGATGCATAGGACCTTGTCCAACGTTGCATCCGATGCCAACTCTTCGCCAACCAAAGCCATATGCCCCCCACCGCCCTACAAACAATCCCCATCACTTGGCCTTTCGCGGTCTGGGGACTGGATATGGTCGGACCCCTTAAAGGTGGAAGCCATAAGAAAACATATCTGCTGGTCATGGTGGATAAATTCACTAAGTGGATCGAGGCCAAACCAGTTAAAACAGCCATGTCCGGGCCGGTGATAGAATTCATATCCGGCGTTGTGCACCGTTATGGTGTTCCACACAACATCATCACTGATAATGGCTCCAATTTCACAGCCGACAAAGTGAAAGCCTGGTGCGCTAATATGGGCATCAAGCTCGATTACGCCTCTGTCTATCATCCGCAAACAAACGGTCAAGTCGAACGAGCCAATGGTCTTATTATGAGCGGCATCAAGCCTAGACTAGTGCGGTCTTTGAAAGAATCAGGCAAGCACTGGGTTGAGGAGCTCGACTCTGTACTCTGGGGGCTGTGGACCACGCCCAATCGCACTACTGGATACACACCTTTTTCTTCATGGTGTACGGCGCAAAGGCAGTGTTACCCTGTGACATTATTCATGACTCATCTCGAGTGTGCATGTATGAAGAGAGTGACGCCGAGGTTGATCGATAGGATAGCTTAGATGCCCTGGAGGAGGAGCGCGACGTCGCAAAAGCCCGTTCCGCATTTTATCAACAACAGGCTCGCAGGTATCAAAGCAGAGAAGTGCGGGCCAAGACTTATAACGTTGGTGAACTCGTTCTACGCCTGCCGGAGAAGAAAAAGGACAAACTCAAGCCCAAGTGGGAGGGTCCCTTCATCATTCACGAAGTTCTCACCGAAGGAGCATACCGCCTGCGTGATGCATCAGACAATCGCCTAGAGCCGAACCCCTGGAACGCGGCCAGACTCCGAAGATTCTATGCCTAGCGCCGAACTCTTTGTTCGTCTCCTTCCCCCTGTCATTTCCATCATTTTTTCTCTTTTTTCATTTTTCTCTTTAGCCTTAAAGCTTTCATGCGGTTAGATCATGCACCTCTGATGCATACATCTTCAAATATGTACGTCCATTATACCTGGGGGCTTCTTGGACAGAAGCTTGCTATTATTATTTTCCGAGCATCAAGCTCATCACATATGCGTTTTTTCCCATATGTACCTTTTCTTTGCCATTATATGCATCGATATGACTTAAGTTTTGGCCAAGCTGGGTTCTCCTGTGCTTATGCCCTATGTTCCCGTTAGTTCGGCTAGGGCATAAAGGGAGCACCTCTGCGATTGTTACTGCCGGGTCATCCGGATGTGTACCTCAGACTAGGTGAAGCCGAAAGCTAGCGTTCTTAAGGGAATATTCGGTCGGTGGATTAAAGATGTTTTTCGCATTCACTCCATTGTGAACCCCCAGAAGTTACATATACTGTGATTTTTTAATCACAGTTCGGACATGCACATTAACGCATGCACACCCAGGGAAAGGAACCCTTAACAGAACTATTCTCTTTGGAAGATGTTTCTTACAATCTTAATGTAATATAACATAACTAGCCGGATACAACTTGTCTGTTCAAGCAACTATGACCCCTATGCCTGGTTTCCATGCATACCCCGGTCCATTCGGCCGCTCTGGTATTTGGAACACTCCGCACCTTCGGGTCCAGAGGTTGAAGTGAAAAGGTCTGCCATGACAATCGTTTTACAATTCAGCTAGAGTTACATATATCAAGGAAAGTACATGGTAACTTGGACTCATAAATTTCCTCCTCTATACCGTCCAACAGGCTGTCTAACTTACAATCCTGTTGGGAATATTTGGCAGCTACTGCTACTTGGTCATATACCAAATTAACGGGAACTTCTTTTCCATCTAACCCTAGCGGTCCGACCCAGGCCATGCGATTCGGATCAAGCTTGGTATATCGTGTTTTCACCATGGCCTAGGCCTCTCGCGCACCCTCCCGGCAGGCCGATATTTTCCATAATCGGATACGCCTCCGCACTCCCTTGAATAGCTCTACAAGCTCCTCCATACTTCCTGGAGGGGAGGTGGATGGCCATAGGGCCTTGGCAACACTCCGCATTGCCTACCGAGCTTGCTCATGCATTTGCCACAACCCTTGTAGCAGATCGGCCCTATTATGAGATAAGCAACAACATTAGCATAAGCTGGTATATAATTATTGTTTCTCAATGGAGGGAAATATTACCAGAGGACGCCTTCTTGGACTTTTCCAGTTCGGCGGTAACAGCAGTTAGCTACGTCCGACACTTTTCCAGCTTGTGGGCTAGCAGGTCGTTCTTCTCCGTAAGAACCTGGTTATACAAGGATCCTTAAATCATTTGTACCAACTGATTCAAGTCTCGGGGGCTACTGGCACATGGCTATCATATTCGGACAAAGTAAACTTACATGCACATCTTTTAAATGCTGCTATGTGGCTCTGTTAAGCCCACCTCGAGCAGCCCGGATGTATGCATCAGCCGAGCTGAAGGCACTGAACGCCCCTTTTGAGAAGCAGGGATCTCGTAAAACGGCCCTCCGGCGCCGATGATTCATGGCGCTCTCCACTTACGAGTTGGTGACGGACATATCTTCCGAGCCCTCAACCGAAGGACAGTCCGGCGCCACTCCCATATCGGGCCCCATCTCCTCGGCTGGGACCGAATCCTGGCTGTTGCGAGTACAACTGGCTGGGTCCCCGGACATAGTCCGGCGAACTCTTTTCCTGATGCAGGATGAACATAAGAGTCACAGTTGGATGCGACTGCTAAAGAACATAGTTGCGAATCCATACCTCTTCGATGAAGGCTCGGCCGTATCTTTGTTTGCCTTCCTCTTCGAAGGCTTGCCTGGCGTGGGGGCCGTTCTCTTTGGAGATCCCCCTGGGGCAGCATGATGCGCCGAACGCCTCCCCTTTTGAGCACAGGATGGTGCGGTGGGTGAGGCAGAATGAGAGAACTCTTTCGGATATGATGTCTCCTGATTACTTACGTGCGAAGCAGGGAGAAGACCGGGATAATCAGCGATGATGGCCACTTCTGTGCCGTCATAGCTCGCCTGGTAAAACACCCCGTCCTCGAGCACCACGAATATATCCGGATCCTCTTCGAATTCGGGGTCAAGGTCCCGATTGTGGCCCTCGGGCTGCAGGGTGGGGCTGTGAAGCCCTTCAGAAATCTTTCGCCAGTTTTGTTATAAATAGTCGGGTTAATATTCATTGAAAGAAGCTCAGGGAGTGGAATGAGTAGAGTAGAGGAGTTGGGGCTTACCCAGCTAGGAGGATTGTACATGGAAAATCCTTCTCTGCGCTTGATACGCAGGAATTCCTCTTCCTCCCCTTTGAACAGTTCGGCCAATATTTTGGCCAGAGCGGCGGGGGTGTCCGGACCCTTTCAGCCGCAGCGGGAGGCGTCATCCTCCCCATTGTAGTGCCACATGGGAAGCCCCCTGTATTGGAGTGGCTGAACCCCCCGCACTATGGAGGTCGCCATTACTTCGACTATCGAGAATCCGGACTAAGCAAGCGTCCTTATCTTGCTCAAGAGTTGACGAACTTCCGTGCTATCTTCCTCCTCGAGGCTCCGAGGGCGCCAGCTGTGGCGTTTCTTCAAAGGAACGCTTGTGAACTCGGGAAGACCCCTCCGAACTGGGTCTGGAAGTGCGACGTCCTCAATATAGAACCATTCGGAAGGCCACTCTTCGGATGCCTTCTTTGGTGTGTCGGATAGGTATCCGGTCTCGGCGATGCGCCATATTTCGGCTCCGCCCACTTCAAGTATTGATCCCTCGTGATTACGCGGGACGAGGCAGAATAGTCTTCTCCACAATTCAAGGTGGGCCTCACAACCCAGGAATAGCTTGCAAAGAGCGACGTAACCCGCGATGTGCAGAATGGAAGCCGGAGTGAAGTTGTGCAATTGGAGGCCATAGTACTCCAGAAGCCCTCTGAGGAACGGATGAATTGGAAACCCGACGCCTCTTAGCAGGTAGGGGATGAAGCACACTCGTTCCCCCTCAGATGGATTAGGGAAATTCTCCGCCTGGGCCTCACCATTGAAGGAAGTCAACCCTGCTCGCATAGGAACCAGATCCGCAGGAGGGAGAAATCACTGTGTTTGCAGCTTCTCTAGTTGACCATGGGATACGGAGCACCTCTCCCACTCGCCTTTTTCTGGGCCGTGGGAACAGGAGGAGGAGCTGGGAGCGTTAGCCATGTTGGAGTGGTCTTTCCTAGCAATCTCTGAGGATTTTTTTCGCATGGTGCCGAATGGATCTGAGATCCAATCTCTTTAAATAGACACTCTTTCTCGCGCGGCCGGGGTGCTATGTGCAAAAATACCCTGACCTCTCACATTCGCTTGACATGCGGAAGCTGAAGTTGTTGATACACAGAAGCCGAGGGGTACAACATTAAATGGAAGGCCGAATACATCACTTTGAAGTCATTAGAGGAAGAACCCGCCTTGCAATGCCGAAGACAATCTGCGCGCCGGACACCTCGTCATTGAAGTCTGGTTCGGGGGCTACTGAGGGAGTCCTGGACTAAGGGGTCCTCGGGCGTCCGGCCTAATCGCCATGGGCCATACTGATGGGCTGTAGAGATACAAAGACCAAAGACTCCACCCGTGTCTGCATGGGACTCTCCTTGGCGTGGAAGGCAAGCTCGACGATCGAATATGAAGATTCCTTTCTTTGTAAACTGACCTTATGTAACCCTAGATCCCTCTGGTGTTTATATAAACCGGAGGGCTAGGTATGTAGAGGCCAATATTCATAGCCATAGTCATACAAGGCTAGACTTCTAGGGTTTTAGCCATTACGATCTCGTGGTAGATCAACTCTTGTAATACTCATATTCATCAAGATCAATCAAGCAGGAAGTAGGGTATTACCTCCATAGAGAGGGCCCGAACCTGGGTAAACATTGTGTTCCCTGTATCATGTTACCATCGACCTTAGACGCATAGTTCGGGACCCCCGATCCGAGATCCGCCGGTTTTGACACCAACAGTCGCCCAACCAACTCGGCTTGGAGCGGCATGAATGCATAGTGAGGATTGTAGAGCATAACATGTGGGGAGGGCTTTCCCTGGGACCGTACATTCGGACACCAACGTGGATCACACTTGGAGGCCCGCAAACTCACCCGGTTTGTTTTCAATCTGTGGAAAGCCAGACGTTCAGACCGGTCCGCGGATGTTTGATCGATGCATGGAGTTGGATGGCAAAAAAAATCCAAACCGCGTTGTTCGAATGTTTAGGGGTGTTTTGATGCACGGCGCTAGAATTGCCCTATGGAGAATTGCTAGTTGTGTCTTTATCTCTACTCCTAATGGAGGACTCGGTAGCCTGGTACGGTCTTTTTTCGTCCGATTTTATTTCGTCCCACCTCTCACCACCCCTTCCGCTGGTTTTTCTCCCTCCCAATAAAAAACCAAAGCCCATGAAGGGGATCTTGTTTCGTGCTTGCCTTGGCAGTTGCTGATTCAATTCAATTACATAACTAAAAGGTAATTAAAAATTCAGAAATCGCATCATATATGTGAGATCACCTCCTAAAGATAGACATAAGATATTTCTTGATAACCTTCCAAAACACAATTAGATATTCCCGCATAACAAATCACTACTCTGGCGCACTATGCCATTTATTATTATCTCTACTATTAATTGGCAATAACCAGTTTCCTAATACAACAAAAGTAACATATCTTTTTTCTTATGTGTGTACGATCAACAGGCTCTCAGCGACATAGCCTAGCACCGCTTGCCAACATGGACAACGATCACGATGAGCTCGCGACATGGGCGATCTAGCATTCACCATGATGGATACGACTATGTTGTACATGATGTACACACGCCAACTGTTGTCGAAACGTTCGCGAGTGAGGACAATATGACACAACATTGGTTAGGTGGTTCATGCTATTGTAGAAAAGAGGGGTGTTCCAAGAATAAGAAGGAAAAAGAACTAAAGCCACCAAGTGGTCTACGGTGTTGGAGAAAGAAAGGGTGAGAAAACAATTAGGAATGAGAACTAAAGCTGGAAAGGAATGAGAAAGAAGATAATGAGGCGTTGATGACGAACACACTAATGTTGACATGCTACTGGTTGGCGAAGAGGTTAGAATTAGAAGATGCAGGGAAGGACGAGAAAGAGAAGAACGACAATTATCCCTTGTAGCAATGAATGGTACGTGGGTTGGAGGTGGAGCATATTGATGACTAGGAATATGTTCACATTTCCACTTGCCTCCGACGTTAGTGTGCATTTGCAAAGTTGAATGGACCTTTGAGAATGATTTCTATAGTTACTCGTTGTTTTGTGTCAATAGTATGTGTTAGGTTAACCCACTCTATTATATTATAAACATGAAAAATTCAATCCATGTTGCAATGCACGACGAAGATGAGGTGGGCGCCATCTGATTTTAAAGGAAGTGGCTCCAGCAAGAAATGTCCCGCTACAACAGGAAATCGAGCGGGAAGTGGAGGTTCCGATAGAAAAGGGGAAGATGCATCGTGGGATGGGGTTTTTTTGTGTTGGACCCTGATGTTGAAGATAACATGGCGGATAGCCCGTAGCAACGCACGGGCATTATGCTAGTAAGTAGTAGATATAGAGATAAAGACGACCGCGGTGTATGCGATAGCAATGTCAAATTCATTTTTTTAGCTTTGACACTAGCTCCCTACGATTGTAAAGGCATTGCCAAATTAAAAAGAGCACCAGCTGCGTGTGTTGATGCCAAATGCAAATAAATATCTATTATTGAAGGAAAGTTGGGATTATACGTTCATACGTCCACCCCCCCCTCTGTTTTAATTGCTCGACCGCCCTTAGTCTTTTAATTTGTGATTTACATTTGCCAAAAACACGTATGTCCATACATCCAAAATCTATTGAATCAATTGCTAAAATAACACGCACAACCATACATAGCATATTTGTACCTATCAAATCTACCAAATCAGTAGCCAAAATATTTGGTAATCAATTCATAACAAGTCTTTATGCCCAGATTGTTAATACCAAATCTACTAACATACAATGCATAGGTTACTACCAAATCAATTCATGGAAATCTACTAAATCTACCCTACACCGCATAGTAACCAAATCTACAAAATCTACCATACACAATACACGAGTTACTATACCCATGGTTGGAAATATATATACATAAATATTTGGTAATCGATTCATGAAAAGGAATCAATCAGAAGACAGCAATAAACTATACAGACAGAATTACACAGATCATGCACAATGACAAAACATATTCCACCCAGGATTAGCTTCCTAGCACTGCAGACACCGGACTTTCCAAGAACACTAATCGATCTTCTTCCAAACCATAAATTGGCGACCCATTCCTTCATTTTTTTCTTCTAAAAACAGTGCAATCACAGATGCTCACAAATATGCACATACACCCATCCCTATGAACATATGGATGCATACCCTACCCTTATGAGCATCTTCAAGATACTGAGCCGGCACCTTGAGATTGACAAAGTCACCACAGGTGTGACGTAGTCGACAATAACGTCTCCTCCCGTTGAACGAACATCGCCAAAGAGTGTAAAATAAATCCAGAAAAATGTAAGCACCAATGCCAAGTTTATGACTTGACCCTAGTGGGTTGGTTGCACCACAAGAAACCTAACCATATGAGCTATGCTCAGTTCATGGCCCACTCCATCCTAACACTCCATCCCTCCCTCCCTAAAAAACATGTCATCCTTCCCCTTCTTCACTACAGGCACACATCGCCATAGGAGGGTGTTTGAGGAGTTCACGGACATTCATACCAAATTTCGTCCTGGTAAGACGAAACTGTGCATATACAGTAAAATAAATAAAAAAATATAGGTTGTTGTTTGGAGAGTCCGCACATTGTTAGTTTGGCAAACATTGCTAATTGAGCCTGTGGCAAGGAAGTATCATAATGGTAGTAAACAAATGATCGGTTTGCATGCAACATTCTCTCATATGACTAAAAACTGTTGGGCTTACCTATGAAGAGAGAGAAGTTTTCTTTTATGGGTTCAATAGAAGTTTTATTTCATAGCGACATGGTTACAGTCCAGAGGCAAGATATCCTCTATACATGGTGGACCTCTGTAACGCCCACGATGCGGCTATATCTCCCACGTGTCGAGGCACAACTTAGAGGCATAACCGCATTGTGGTTTTGTCGCAAGAAGGGTCATCTTCACACAATCCCATGTAATGAACAAGAATGGGATAACGAGAGTTGGCTTACAATCGCCAATTCACACAATACATAAATATGATTCATACATCATCCAAAATACACACATAGACCATCTACGGTCAAAATCCAAATGAAAATAAGATAACCCTAAATGCTAGATCCCCGATCGTCCGAACTGGGCTCCACTACTGATCATCAGGAAAAGAAACATAGTAACGACCATGTTCCTTGTCGAACTCCCACTTGAGGTCGATTTCGTCATCTGCACTGGCATCGTCGGCACCTGCAACTGTTTTGGTAGAATCTGTGAGTCACGAGGACTCAGCAATCTCACACCCGCGAGATCAAGACTATTTAAGCTTATAGGAAAGGATGGTGTAAAGAGGTGAAGCTGCAGCAGGCACTAAGCATATATGGTGGCTAACATACGCAAAAGAGAGCGAGAAGAGAAGCAACGGAACGGTCGTCATCTAGTAATGACCAAGAAGTGATCCTGAACTCCTACTTACGTCATTCATAACTCAAACCGTGTTCACCTCCCGGACTCCACCGAGAAGAGACCATCACGGCTACACACACGGTTGATGTATTTTAATTAAGTCAAGTGACAAGTTCTCTACAACCGGACATTAACAAATTCCCATCTGCCTCATAACCGCGGACACGGCTTTCGAAAGATAATACCCTGCAGGGGTGTCCCAACTTAGCCCATCATAAACTCTCACGGTCAACGAAGGATAAACCTTCTCCCAGGAAGACCCGATCAGTCTCGGAATCCCGGTTTACAAGACATTTCGACAATGGTAAAACAAGACCAGCAAAGCCACCCGAATGTGCCGACAAATCCCGATAGGAGTTGCACAAATCTCGTTCTCAGGGCACACCAGACAAGTGAAGCGTACAGGTACCAACATAACCCAAGTTGCCAAGGGACGGTCCCGCACGGTGCTCTAGTTTGGACCAGCACTCAGAGGAACACTGGCCCGGGGGTTAAAATAAAGATGACCCTCGGGCTCGCGAAAACCCAAGGGAAAAGGCTTAGGTGGCAAATGGTAAACCAAGGTTGGGCCTTGCTGGAGGATTTTTATTCAAGGCGAACTGTCAAGGGGGTCCCATAAATCACCCAACCGCGTAAGGAACGCAAATTCAAGGAACATAATACCGGTATGACAGAAACTAGGGCGGCAAGAGTGGAACAAAACACCAGGCATAAGGCCGAGCCTTCCACCCTTTACCATAATATATAGATGCATTAATATAATAAGAGATATTGTGATATCCCAAAATATCCATGTTCCAACATGGAACCAACTTCAACTTCACGTGCAACTAGCAACGTTATAAGAAGGGCTGAGCAAAAGCGGTAACTTAGCCAAACAACGGTTTGCTAGGAGAAGGATGGTTAGAGGCTTGACAAGGCAAATCTGGGAGGCATGATATAACAAGTGGTAGCTAGCGCAGCATGGCAATAGAACGAACAACTAGCAAAGCAAAGATAGAAGTGATTTCAAGGGTATGGTCATCTTGCCTGCAAGGTTCTCAGAGTTGTCGAAAGGTTGATCCTCGTAAGCGTACTCAACAGGTTCCTCGTTCACAAAATCGTCTCCCGGCTCTACCCAAGACAAGAACACAAGCAATGGAACCACGATCAATCACGGGAAATGCACAAGCAACATGATGCAAAACATGTATGATATGCGAGATATGATATGCGATGCATATGCGTGCTCCGGAAGGAAAATGATGAACAAGGCAGTAACTTGGCAAACCAAGCATGCCACTGGAAAGATGAGATGATTTAGGTCGAAATCGATATAAAGATCACCGGAAACGGACGCACGGTTTGCAAATGGCAAGCAAAACAAGAATGACACGAATCTGTGATTAACAGCATGATAGCACTTAGAATGCAACAAGTAACAATGCTACAGCACTCCAACATAGCAACAAATTATATGACAGTAATATACAGGAGATTCTTGACAAAAGATGAACACTGAGCTACGGCTAGATCACAACATAACAAGCTCAAACAAGCATGGCAAAAGTTCAAAAGATAACAGGTTCACAGACTTGGTGAAATTACTGGACATGCCTGAAACAGCTTCAGGTAGCAATGTTCAGAGCACGAAATCAACATGCTACATGAACTTAACATAGCAAAACAAGGCATGGAAGTATTCTACTAAATGCATATGACAAAAGTCCATTACTGACCATAAGCCAAAAAGGAACAGAAGATATGATGGCAACCATGTAAACATAGCAAGTTTCGTTAACAGGTTTCAGACTGCAGAAAACAGAGCATGGCAGAAACAATAATATGAAGGCATCTTGGTGAGCTTGATGCACTCACCACAAAGCAATGCATGACAAAACAAGCATACCTACAGCAAGATGGCGTATTTATGATGCTATCCATGGCAAGATCAATTACAAAGCATGTATGAAACAACTACAACAAGCTTGGCAAAATTGAATATCATGTTAACAATCTGCCAGAAATATTTTATAGCAAAAGAAGAGCAAGATTGAGTCATGCTATGGCACTCCATAATTACAAACAAAGGCATGAATGGATCAATTACAACAATATCTACAAAACATTCTTACTGAACATCACCAAAATAAGCATGGATCTCTCTGTAGCATCAAGTTTATATGGCAACAAAATAACAGCAGTCACAGACGGTAAAATCACTGTCCCTGAAATCAGAAACATCACGAAGCCTAGTTTGCATGCTTGTGCTAGTCACCACAGAGATCCCAAAAATACATGGCATACACCTCTGTAAGGATGGCATGGCATACATCAAAACACATGTAGAGCTCATGCCCATAAGATGCACAGATTAAATGGAAACAAAATAACAAATCCTCAAGTTCTAATAAGTAACAGCAGACAACAGCAACTAGCACTCTTGCACCAGAGATTTGGGCATCAAGATGGACTCAAATGAACATGGTGCAATGGAACAAAATGAAGAGCATCACGAGGCGAACATTTCGATATATTACATGCGTGAAACGGAGCTATATGCAGAGAGTTATGATGCGATGAACATGAGCATGTACTGTGAAAATAAAAGAGAAATCGGGAGAGGGGAGAGTCAACGTTCGGTGTTTGACTGGATCGGGATCGGGCTAGGGTTCCTGTCGTGGAATTGTCACGGCAGATATCCTCAAGCTAGGACTTAGTCGTGGAGCCATCGCCGCTAGGAAGCTTGAAGGGGTTAAACGGGACAAGGAACACGAGGGTTTATACTGGTTCGGCCCCTTACGGTGAAGGTAAAAGCCTACGTCCAGTTGAGGTGGTATTGATTAGGGTTTCAATGACCAGGGAGCTTAACTGCTATGCCTGGCTCTCGACGAGATCTTTTTTCTTCTGAACCGCTGCCGGGTCGTCCCCTTATATAGAGAGGTTGACGTCCAGCAGCTCTCAGAGTCCCCGCCGGCTTATAAGAGTGTCCGGCTCGGACTCTTAACTATTCTTGCCTTACACTACAAGTTCTACCATAATGACGGTTGTAACTACGGGCCCTAAGCCATCTCTCGGTCTTAAGCCCATCTTTGGCCCACCGTCTTCAAGCTTGGCGCCGGGCTTCAGGTGATGACCCTTATGAGTAACCCGGCCCCACCGGGCGGGTGACTCTAAGGTTTATATCCTCAACATTAGGCCCCAGATTGATTTGAGCCGGCTCATGTCAATCTTCAATCCTTTCGACAGAAAATCTCCGGCTTACAATTGTGTGAAGGCCATAACCCGGCGTGACGTCATCCTTTGGATTCCGGGTAATCCACCGTGACGTCATCTTCCATTAAGTCCATTTTTTTACTCCACCATATCCGCAACGGATCTTATCTTTACTGCCATCCCGAAAATCGAGGCGTTTTTATGGTGAGATAACCGCGTCGTGGCCTCCTCATTTCTCGTGCCCACTTATGAGCCTTGCCTTATAAATAGCCCGGCCCGTTGAACCTCCAGCCACTCGTCTTCCTCCTCTCGCCACTGTTCTCCCGCTCGAGCTCCATCGCCGCTGCCGCCACGGGTCTCCTCCTCCTCACCAACTCCGGCCGCTGCATCAACCTGTTGTGTCCAGAGAAAACGGTGGCGACCTCCGCGACTCACCAGCACCTGTAAGTCTTTGCTGCCCCGTAGAATAGATCTGCAGTAGGGTTTCTTCCTGTTCTTCCCGTGTTCTTCACCGTTCTTCGCGGGTTCTCGGTAGATTTGATTTTTACCACCCTTCTTGTTCTTAGACTTGTATAGAACTGCCGCGGTAGCTGTTTCACTTCCATTCCCAATGTACATAGATCCCTTTTTACTGCATAGAGGCTCCGTTCGAACCCGCGAACTTCTCCTGTGTCTGTTTTAGGTCTAGAAACTTTCCATTTTAGCCGACCGTTTTGATCCAAACTAGTTACTGCGATGTGTGAAACCTGTTTTCACCACACTTAGTGTTGAGGATATAGACCTTAGAGTCACCCGCCAGGAGGGGCCGGGTTACTCATACGGTCGTTGCCAGAAGCCCGGAGCCAAGTTTCAAGACGATGGGCCAGAGATGGGCTGAGACCTGGATATGGCTTAAGGCCCGTAGTTACAATCATTGTTATAGTAAACTTGTAGCGTAAGGCGTGTATAGTTTAGAGTCCGAGCCGGACACTCTTATGAGCCGGCCGGGACTCTAAGGGCTGCTGGGCGTCAGCCTCCCTATATAAAGGGACGGCCCGGCAGCGGTTTAGAGGCGAGAACAATCTCATCGAGAGCCGGGGATAGTTGATTAACTCCTGGCGATCGTAACCCTAATCAAGATCACCCCAAACTGGACGCAGGTTTTACCTTCACCGTAAGGGGCCGAACCAGTATAAACCCTCGTGTTCCTTGTCCCGCATAACCTCTTCAAGCTTCCTAGTTGCGATGGCTCCACGACTAAGTCCTAGCTCAAGGACATCTGCCGTGACAATTCCACGACAGTTGGCGCCCACCGTGGGGCTCGCGCACGGTGGATTTGAGTTCTTGAAGGGCAGCTTCGAAGGGCTCAAGGGATACGTTGTGGGCCGGATGACCAAGAGTCGTCGCGGCAAGCTCTACATCGACGATGCGGACTGGGGCCCCGACGCCGGCTCAATTGAGTACGGGTACCGGGTCCCCTTTGGCGGAATTCATGTCTTCATTGGCAAGATTGGTGAGCCGGGCCCCGAGCCGGATCTCCGTGCCGATCTCATCGAAACAGCTCAGCACGCACGACCCGCCCGGGCCCGGCCTGCCTTAAGGCGCGCTTTTGTGGGATGCATCCATGGAGGGCCCTCTGATCCGTCTGGGTCCGGTGATGAGGCGGCCGCCGGCTCTGACGGCGAGTCGGCCACCGATGAGTCAAATTCGTTGTACCAGCTTCAAGATGGCAGGCTCATGGGTTGTTCCGATGGCGACAGTATTCCGGACCCTTTTGAGCCGCCAAGTCAGGTTGGAGTTTTTATGGCTGGTGCGCAGCCTGTTCAGAACCCCGCTGCTGGATCGGGAAACCCGGTGCCTTCTCCGGCTCAGGTGCTGATGGATCTCACGGACAAGATGACGGCCCTGTTAACTGCCACGGTTGACCCAGCGAATCAAGCTCAGCATGATGCGGAGGTGGCACAGTTAAAATTGGATTTGATAAAAGCTAAAGAGGATCTTGCGGCGGAAGGGATCAGGCTGGCTGCGGAGCGGGCGGCTCTCGACGCCCGGACTCAGCTGATTCGGGCGCAGTCTTTCCAACTCACAATGGTTCAGAACGCGGCCAACGAGGTCATGAGAAGGAGGCATCAGAAGGCCCAGTCTCGACTCCCACCGGTTTACGATCCACGCAACCTCTTCAACACGCCGGGTGCAGGCTCTAGTAACCCGCCCGGGGTCATTGCGCCCGGGTCTGGACCCCTTATTCAGCCACGAGTGATGTGGCCTCCCCAGGTGCCCCCTGCCCCGCCTCAGTATGTGCCAATACCCCCGGGTCATTATGATAACCCGCTGGAGAACATGGTAGCTGCGGCAGCACGACTGGCGGCTCTCCCCGTTGGCGGCGACTCTCCGGCGGCCGTCGAAACCCGCCGGGTCAGGGAACTCCTGCAAACGGCACTAGCACAGCAAGAGGCGTACTCCTACAGCCGGGACAGGATCCACTCGACCCCTCGTCCAGGCCAGAGCCCGAGTTATAGCCGGCACATGGTCTCAGCGACCGGCTCAAGTAATGTCCGACGCCATGACCCGCCCCCTGGCCATGGCCCGGCTCATAATGGAGCCTTCTACGCAGCAGACCAAGCGCGGCAAGAGGCGGAGCAGGTGCCTCAATTGACGGCTTACCAGACCCCCCCAGCTTATCCGACGACGTCCGTTGATGTGGGTATTTCTACCAGGACCGGGGGTGTCCCTTGTTTGGTGCCAGCCATCCGTAATGAACGTCTACCTAAGGACTTCAAGGGCCCCAGGAAGGTGCCTAACTATACAGCGGACTTACAGCCTGCAGCCTGGATTGAGAGTTATGAGATGGCTATGGAACTGCTGGAGGTCAGTGAGGCGGCCATGGCCAAATATTTCACCATGATGTTAGATGGGACTGCCCGCACGTGGTTGAAAGGGCTACCACCGAACTCCATTGGGTCTTGGGCTGAGCTGAAAGCCCGGTTCATTCAAAACTTCAAAGATACCTGCAGGCAGTCTATGTCAATTGTGGATCTGACTAACTGTAAGCAGCAGGAGGGTGAATCCACGACCCATTGGGTTCGCCGGGTCAAGGAGATCATACATTCATCAGATAAGATGGATGCCGGCTCTGCAGTCTTAATGTTGGAACAGAACTGTCGCTTTGTGCCCCTTAAGATGAAACTCGGGCGGCTTAAACGCGACTGCACCGATATGGGTACCCTAATGGCGGCTCTTGTCAAGTACGCCGATTCAGATGGTACCAAGGATCCCCCTTCAGATAATGAAAGGACAGGGAAGGGAAAGAAGAACGGCCATGGCAAGGGTCCTCAGTTTAACCCGGGGAACCAAGGAGGAGGCAAGCGTAAGGCCGATGGCAGCCTAGAGTTTGTAGCCAACGCCAACTCCCAAGGTAGTAACCAGCGACGCAAGGGGAGGCCCCCTCCCCGAGGCGGCGGGTCAGGTCCAACGCTGGAGCAGCTGTTGAATGAACCTTGTCCAAGGCACGGCTCCAGAGAGAAGCCAGCGACTCATCTGTGGAAGGATTGCGCGATCATGAAGGCCTTTAAGAGCTACAATGGCCCGGGCGGCGGCTCAGGCGCAGGCGGCTTTCATGGCCCGGGCGGCGGTTCAAATCCCGGTCCTCAGAACGGTCAAGGGGGCTTCAATCAACAGTCTGGTCAGGGTCATCAACAGCAACAGGGGGGTTATCAGACCAACCCGAATCAGCTTAGCGATGGACAGTATCATGTGTTCACCACTAGTTTGTGCAAACGAGATCAAAAGCTTCACAAGAGGGCTGTGAATGCTGTTGAGCCGGTGATTCCGCGATACTTGCGGTGGTCTGAGCAGCCTATAGTGTGGAGTAGGGAGGATCACCCTCCACGGGTGGATAACCCGGGCCATTTGGCCTTAGTGGTGGCTCCTCAGGTGGGAGGTTATAAGTTCACAAAGGTACTCATGGATGGAGGCAGCAGCATCAACATCCTCTATTATGAGACTTTTCGCCGTATGGGGCTGGTTGATAAGAACCTCAGCCAGTCAAACACTATCTTCCACGGTGTGGTACCTGGTAAGTCGGCTTATCCAGTTGGCAAGATTGAGTTGGAAGTGGCTTTTGGTGATGAGAACAATTACAGGGTGAAGAAATTGACCTTTGAGGTGGTCAAGATAAGAAGTCCATACCATGCTATATTTGGACGGCCGGCTTACGCCAAGTTCATGGCACGGCCGTGTTATGTGTACTTACAGCTCAAGATGCCGGGTCACAATGGGACCATCACGGTTCACGGCAGCCGGAAAGTGGCTCTCGAGTGTGAGGAAGGTGATGCAGCTTACGCAGAGTCTGTTTGTGCAACAGAGGAGTTGAAGTTTTACAAAGACAATGTTGACCCAACAGACATGACCTCTCTAAAGAAGCCGACTACGGAGACTGAGCCGGCGATGAAATTTAAGTCGACAGATGAAACTAAGCTTGTTGACTTCATTCCAGGAGATTCATCTCAGCAGTTTAGCGTCAGTGCCAATCTGGATCCAAAATAGGAAAGCGCGCTCATCGAGTTCATCCGTGAGAATAGGGACATCTTTGCATGGAAGCCTTCTGACATGTCAGGTGTACCTAGAGAACTCGCTGAGCATACTCTCAATGTTGATCCAAAATTTAAGCCGGTCAGACAGTTCCTTCGACGGTTTAACGAGGAGAGGCGGAAAGCCATTGGTGAAGAAGTGGCCCGGCTCTTGGCGGCCGGGTTTATTGTTGAAGTTTTTCACCCAGAATGGTTGGCTAACCCAGTGCTCGTACTCAAGAAGAACGGCACCTGGCGGATGTGTGTGGACTACACGGACTTGAACAAGGCGTGCCCGGCTGATCCGTTTGCTCTCCCCCGTATTGATCAAATCATTGATGCTACGGCAGGTTGTGCACGCTTAAGTTTCTTGGATGCTTATTCCGGGTATCATCAGATTAAGATGGCAGTTAAGGACCAGGAGAAGACGGCGTTCATCACTCCCTTTGGAGCCTTCTGCTATGTGTCTATGCCCTTTGGACTCAAGTGTGCATAGGCGACTTACCAGCGTTGTGTACAGAATTGTCTTCATAAACAGATCGGGCGCAATGTTCACGCTTACGTGGGCGATATTGTGGTTAAATCCATCAAGGAAGAAACCCTGATAGATGACTTAAGGGAAACCTTTGATAATCTCCGGGTCTACAAGATGATGCTTAACCCGGCCAAGTGTGTTTTTGGTGTTCCTGCAGGTAAACTATTGGGCTTCTTGGTTCCAGACAGAGGCATTGAGGCTAACCCGGAGAAGATCAAGGCCATCACTTCCCTAGCTAAGCCGGCGTGTATAAATGACGTTCAGCGTTTGGCGAGTCGCATCGCTGCTTTAAGCCGGTTTATAAGCCGTTTGGGTGAGAAGGCTATGCCCTTATATCAGTTGATGAAGAAAACTGATAACTTTGTCTGGAATGATGCCGTTGATACCGCTTTTGAGGATTTGAAAAAGCAACTGGCAGAGCCCCCCGTCCTTGCTGCTCCGGTTGATAAGGAGCCCTTGCTACTGTATGTGGCGGCAAACGCACGAGCCGTCAGCGTGGCTATTGTGGTGGAGCGCAAGGAGGCGGGTAAGGAGCATCCGGTTCAGCGGCCGGTTTATTATGTCAGCGAGGTGCTCATTGAGTCCAAGCAGCGGTACCCGCATTGGAAGAAGCTCGTGTATGGTGTGTTCATGGCGAGCCGGAAGCTCAAGCATTATTTTCAGGGTCATCCCATCACTGTGGTCAGTTCTGCCCCTCTTGGTGATATTATCCAGAACAGAGAGGCTACAGGGAGAATTGCCAAGTGGGCTATAGAACTTGGACCTCATGGCCTCAAATATGTGCCACGCACTGCTGTTAAATCTCAGGCTTTGGTGGATTTCATCAATGATTGGACGGAGTCACAAGTGCCTGAGCAAAAGCCGGATAACACTTATTGGACTATTCACTTTGACGGGTCCAGACAGCTGGAGGGCTCGGGGGCTGGTGTTGTATTGGCTTCCTCTAAGGGTGACAAGTTCCATTATGTGCTCTAGTTGATGTTTCCTTGCACTAATAATGCGGCTGAATATGAAGCTTTGCTTCACGGTCTTCGGGTGGCTAAGGAGATGAGCTTAAGCCGGGTAAGGTGTTTTGGTGACTCAGACTTGGTGGCTCAACAAGTATCAGGCACCTGGGATTCTAAGGATCCTCTCATGGCGGCTTATCACCGCGAGGTTGATGCCATTGCTGGGCATTTTCAGGGATACCAAGTGGAGCACATTGATCGCAGGAAGAACGAGGCGGCTGATGCTTTAAGCCGGCTAGGCTCTCAGCAAAAGCCGGTGCCGCCTAACACTTTCCTGGATGTCCTGTATAACCCCTCGGTTAAATTGCCTACAGAGGAGGACTTGGTTGTCCCTGACCCGGAGGCACGACTGGTGGCGGCTCTTCATGTCATACCAGACTGGACAATGCCATACCTGGCTTATATAACCCGGGGAGAGTTGCCGGAGGATGAAACTTTGGCCAGGCAAATAACCCGGCGGGCTAAGTCAATGATCGTCATCGATGGTGATTTACATCATCGCAGTGTTTCAGGGGCATTTCAACATTGTATCTCCCCTGAGGAAGGCCAAGAGATCTTGCGGGAGATCCATGAAGGGGATTGTGGTCATCATGCCGGCTCAAAATCTCTTGTAGCCAAGGCTTTCCGTCATGGTTTTTATTGGCTGACGGCTCACGCAGATGCAGAGGACTTGGTCAGTAAATGTGATGGTTGCCAAAGGTTCTCACGACGGGCTCATGTGCCGGCTCAGGAGTTGAGGATGATCCCAATCACTTGGCCCTTTGTGGTCTGGGGGCTTGATATGGTTGGGCCTTTCAAACGGTCCAAGGATAAGAAGACCCACCTCTTGGTGGCAGTTGACAAATTCACGAAGTGGGTGGAAGCTGAGCCAGTTAGCAAGTGCGATGCAGCCACGGCGGTTCAATTTATGAAAAAGGTGATTTTCCGCTTTGGTTTTCCGCACAGCATTATAACTGACAATGGCACCAATCTATCCAAAGGCGCTATGGAAGAGTTTTGTCAACGAGAGCATATCCGACTTGATGTTTCTTCAGTGGCTCATCCCCAATCCAATGGTCAAGCTGAGAGAGCTAACCAGGAGATTCTGAAGGGCATCAAGCCCCGGCTTTTGGTCCCTTTGCAACGGACGCCGGGTTGTTGGGTGGAGGAGTTGCCCTCCGTCTTATGGAGCATCAACACTACTCCTAACAGGTCTACAGGCTTCACGCCTTTCTTCATGGTTTATGGAGCAGAAGCAGTCCTCCCCAGCGACATCCGTCACGATTCACCTCGCGTGGCGGCTTATGTTGAGATGGATAATGAACAGGCGCGCCAAGATGCTCTGTACTTGTTGGACGAACAACGTGATGTGGCAGCAGCCCGTTCAGCGATTTACCAACAAGACCTGCGCCGTTATCATAGCCGCCGGGTCAAATCCCGGGTCTTCCAGGAAGGCGACCTTGTGCTCCGGCTCATCCAGGATCAAACAGATGCACACAAGTTATCCCCACCTTGGGAAGGGCCCTTTGTGGTCAGCAAGAACTTGCACAACGGGTCATATTACCTCATTGATATTCGGGAGCATAAAGATTCGCGTAAATCTGAGGAGGAGACCCGTCGGCCGTGGAACATAGCTCAGCTTCGGCCTTACTACACTTGAGCTACCGGCTCTCGTGGTGTACATATTTGTCTCAGACATGTATATATTATGATAAGCAATAAAGCAGGACCTCTGTCCTTTTTTCTCCTCCAAATATGCGTGTGTTGTTTTTTACATGCTGACTTAAAGGAGGATCCGGCTTATGATCGTATTCGAGTCTAGCCGTAATCAGTAAGTCACTTGGGGGCTTCCTGTTCAAACATGGGTCGTATTCGAACCAAAGAGAACATAGCTGTCGATACCCACTTGATTGGCAAAGTGCCGAGCTCATTGGGAAGTTGCCTTTGGTCATATTTGAATCACAGTTTAACCCCTCTGAGAACCGACGTGGATCGTATTCGAATCAGCGTCGTTAAACAATTTTAAGAATCATTGGGGGCTTCCTGTTCAAACATGGGTCGTATTCGAACCAAAGAGAACACAGCTGTCGGTACCCTTTGATTGGCATCGCCACACCCACTGGGGCTATATGATCGTATCCGAATCTTAGCTTAACCCCTTGGGGCCGGGTCTTTGGTCGTATTCGAACCGGAAGCCCCTAAGTTCTTCTGCTTTTTCACAAGTTTATTCTGAGGTATGCATGGCCGGGTCTCACTTGCCGGCTTAACTTTGGTTTACAGTGTTAGTTGCACGTCATGGGTGTCATTAAAGCAAGTAAATCAGAGTTAAGGTGTCAGCCTTACTGCCCGGGTTATTTAAACCGGAAGATGTTTACAGGCTGTTAAGTGTGTTATTTTGGCTATGTTCAGAGTATAATTAAGGACCAGCCTTTTTTGATTCATATTCCGGGTTATTTATCTCAAACACCTGATTCTCAGGGCGGTAAGCCGCCTCGAGACTTGTGATTTGCCTTTTCTATGCAGATACTTAAAGGCATCTTTTGAGGTTGAGAAAAACAAAGGGATGATTATGACCCGGAGAAACATCAAAGAGACAAATTCAAAGGGCTTTTGCATTCAAAATGTGCACGATGACACGGCAGAGATAAATTGTTGCATTTCCTCCATTACAATAATTTTTCAAGTCTAAAAGATGGAACAATGTTTGATAAGCCGCCAGCTAACTTATGATGCCCGCTGAGTTGAAGTCCCCGGCTCATTCCTGTCTTCTCCTCCGGTTGATCCCAAGACCTCGAAGGTTGATGATTTCCAGTCGATGCCGCTGAGAGCTTCGAACTGGGCTTCTTCGTCAATTAACCCGGCCGGGTCAATCTCCGGGGCGAAGGTGTGCTGACGAGCCGGAGGGATCAGATTGAGGGCTTCATATCGAGGGGTTGGAATCCTCTGATTCTCCGCATCATAACCCGGCTGGTACTTGGTTAAGTTGGTGTCGTTCCCGATGAGGGTGGCCACCGGGCGAACAGCCTTCACACATGCTGCGAAGTCCTTCCGGTCGAAGGCTGAGCCGTCTTCCTTCAGGCTTGGGTAACCCAGGGCGATGTCTGCCGGGTCTAGCTCCGGCAGGAATGCTTTGGCCCGGCTCAGCGCGGCAATTGCTCCGGCTGTCGCGGAGGCCCGTCGTAGCTCCTGGATCCGCTGCGGCAGAACAGCGAGCCGGCGCAGGACTTCGGCCAGATGAGTTGGCACCTCGTTGGATAGGGCCACCACAGCTAAGGCACGCTGTGACCCGGTGTAGAGTTGTTACACCAGGGTGTACACGGCCTTTAACTTGGTGACCACGCTCTGGTTGAGGTTGGCACTCCTGGGGCCTGTTTGACAAGATCAGATAAGCCGGTGACAAGGATGAATCATGACATATACAGACTTGATGTAAGCCAGTGAGGCGACTTACCGAAGATAGCAGCCACCATTTGGGAAACCTGGTGCTTTAGGCCGGAGAGCTCAGCGGTCTTCTCAGTGAGGGCCTTCTCTGCTTGTTCCGCCCGGGTTACCAGTGCGGCCTTCTCTTCGACCCAGGCTTTCCTCTCAGCATCAAACTCGGTCTTCAACTTTTCTTGAGTGGCAATGCTGGATACAAACTTGGCGTTTGCCTTCCGGGTCTCCGTCTCCTGCATCTTGAGCCGGCTCTTGAGATCCGCAAGATCCGCCTCTAGTTTCTTGCCAACAGCCTGCATGTATTTCCGGGTTAATTAACAGTTGTTATATAAGTCCCAAGCGCTTTCCAAGCAAAGGCACTTGGCACTTGGGGGCTAATGCATATTGAACGTCTCTATCTACGTACTGCCGGCTCAGTTGAGTAAGCCGGAACCTAAGTCTACAACATATTCAAGTATAAGTCATCGACTTGGGGGCTAGCATGGCAAAGGTAACTATGCAGTAAAGTAAGAAGATGTCAGAAGGGTACCTCGGATTTTTGTTGGATCTGGTTGACCATAGCAACCTCGGCGTCCCGGCTCTTGTGGACTTGGCTGATGTAGCCAGAGACGAGCTCTCCAATGCTCAAGTCGGTGTAGCCGGAGAGGTCCAGGTTCACCCGGTGGGGCTGCAGTAACTCCCCCTTCGCGGAGCACTTGGCCAACGCGGTCGGTCTCCCCGGCTCAACGAATTCCGTCCGGGTGATTACCACGTCCGGGTCGTCTGCTGGTGGGGCTGAACCGGAGGCCTCCGGGTTAACCGCCGCTTCGGTCGTTGTCTTGGTAGTCGGGGCAGGGGCCTCAGGCGCCGTGTCCATTGGAATGGTGGCTTCGGGGGCGGAGGCAGCTGGCGGCTCTTGAGCCGTCGCCTCCGGGTCAGGCAAGTCTGGCACTCCGGCTGATCTGGTTTTCTTTGCTCTTTTGGTGAGCTTTGCTTGGGCACTGAAAAGACAGAAGTGTTAGGCACACAAAGAGTAAGTACAGACAGATAATGTAAGGAGATTGTTATTACCCGGGTGCAGTCTTGAAGGCCGGCAGACTTGACTGCATGGAGTCACCCGAAGAGGGGGAGGTCTCCTGATAATTGGAGTCAGACGAGTTGAGTGGCTGACAGATAACACCCGCCAACGAATGAAAAGGGTACAGGTGAGAAAAAACCTCAGTGCGACGCTTCCTTGTTGCGTCGGGTAACCCGGCGGAGAGATCGGTGTCCTTGCGGGCCTGAGTGTGACGCCGGCTTTCGTGAACCTGCTGCTTCAAAAGAAATTGAGGGTCTTGATGAGCTAATGGATGGGAAAAGCTTACTTTCCGGGTTACTCTTCGGACTTTCAGCTGTGGCAAAGGCTCCGAGTCGGAGGAAAGTGACATTACCTCTTCAACCACCGGGTTACTGGCGCCGGTGTCATCCTGTCAATGAGCAAATTTTGATAAGGCGGATAGCAACAAACAACAAATATGGCAAGAATTTAAAGGTCTAAGGATTACCTCTGACTCGGAGCTGTCACTTAATTGCAGTAGCTCCGAAGCAGTGGGTCTGCTTCCCTTTTTGCGAGGGGCGGCTTTCTTGGCGGCTTTCTTCGCCTTCCTGGCCTTCTTGGCCGCTTCATGGTCATATTTGACCCGCCAGAACTTATCATCAGCCTGAAAGATACAATGATTGATTCTTAAAATGGTTCAGTTGAAGGTTATATGCAGACGAGGATAAAAGTTAAAGTCAGCGGTTTACCGCTGGGGCTGGATTGGTCTTGCAGAAGGGGGCTAGCCCGGTTCTTCCGCAGTCTACCAGGCTCTCGTTCAGAAGAGCCTTGGTCTCTTCTTCTGCAACGTCTTCTGGAAGATCATTGCGACTGTGCCTCTGCGGGTCATCCTTTCGCCCGGTGTACTCACACATTAAGCCGGGGCGGCGGCTCAATGGGATCACCCCTCATGAGATCCAGACCCGGACCAGATCAATTCCGTTCAGACCGTTGCCTAGCAGGGCTTTGATCTTATTGATCGTTGGAAGCAGAGGCTGGCGTTCCGCGGCAGTCAGTTTGTCGGATAGTGGATGAGTCGGCTCTAGACGGGTTGGGCGAAAGCCGGGCAGCGGGTTCTCGTCAGCCGGGGACGTATCTTGGCAGTAGAACCAAGTCATATTCCAGTCCTTGGGGTGGCTTGGCGGCTCTGCGTAAGGGAACAGACAGTCCCTACGCCGCTGGATGGAGATGCCGCCTAATTCCAGACTTGGCCCGTTGGCACACTCGTTTTGGCGGTTTAAGTAGAACAGTTCTCTGAAAAGCAGCAAACTGGGCTCTTCTCCAATGTACACTTCGCAAAAGACTTGGAAGTTGCAGATGTTGGATACGGAGTTGGGTCCTATATCCTGAGGCCGTAGGTCAAAGAAGTTGAGCACGTCCCTGAAAAACTTTGAGCCAGGCGGTGCGAAGCCCCGGCTCATATGGTCTGCAAAGATCACTACCTCCCCGTCCCTTGGCTGTGGTCTCTCTTCCGACGGGTCAGGAGCACGGTAGGACATGTTTTCCTTCTTAGGCAAGTATCCGGACTTAACGAAATTGGCCAGGGTTTCGTCGGTGACGTTGGACCTCATCCAGTTGCAAGTGATAGGAGCCTTGGGAGGCATGGTGAAGGTTAGTGGTCTATGATAAAGAGAAAAGTGTCCGGGTTAATTGTAAGCCGGAATCTATCGTTCAAATTAAGATGGCGGCTTATGAAGGGGACTAATGATATATAATCAGATACAGTGGGTTATTTAAACCGCAGGGGGATTCAGAGTAAGTTGGTTATCTACGGTTTTTACTACAGTTAAGCCGGAGGATTCTACAGAGCATAGTTCTCTTTAAACCGGAAAGTTCTATGGCGCATGTTTTCTTTAACCCGGAGATGTAAGCCGCCAAGTTTCAATGGTTGCAGTTTTTACTAAGTGTGGTAAAACAGGTTTCGCATACTACCGTAACTTTTTTGGATCAAAATAGTCGGAGCAAAGAAAATTTTCTAGACCTAAAATGCGGACGCAGGGGAGTTCTTGAGCTCGAAGGGGATCTTATGCAGTGGAAAGAAGTGCGTTTTTCAGGAGAAATGAGTAATAAACAACTACTGCAGTAAGTCTACACATATCCAAGATTAAACAAGGGTAGCAACTATAAGAACTACTGAAGCCTGCGAACCATGGAGAAGAACACGGATGAACAGTTTGAGCTCTACCACAGATCTGTTCTAGCAAGGCAGAGGAGACTCACCGGAGTTGGGGAAGAGCGGAAGTCGTCGCCGTTATCTGGTCCGAGTCAGGGTGATGCAGCGGCCGGGTTGATGAAGACCAGGGGCGCGACGGCGGCGGCAGTGGCAGAGCTCTGGCAGAGGAGCGACAGCGCGAGGAGGAAGAAGAGGGCGTGAGAAGAACCCGTTGGGCCGGCCTATTTATAAGGCGAGGTCATAAGTGGGCGCGAGATTCAAGGAGACCGTGGCGTGATTATCTCCCCCCCACGACGCCTCGATTTTCGGAATGACAGTAAAGCAAAGATCCGTTGCGGATCTGGCGGAGTAAAAAATGGACTTAATGGAGAATGACGTCACGGCAGATTATCCGGAGTCCAGAGGATGACGTCACTCCGGGTTATGGCCTTCACATGAATGATAAGCCGGAGATTTTTTCTGTCAGAAGAGTTGAAGATTGACATGAGCCGGCTCAAATCAATCTGGGGCCTAATGTTGAGGATATAGACCTTAGAGTCACCCGCCAGGAGGGGCCGGGTTACTCATACGGTCGTTGCCAGAAGCCCGGAGCCAAGTTTCAAGACGATGGGCCAGAGATGGGCTGAGACCCGGATATGGCTTAAGGCCCGTAGTTACAATCATTGTTATAGTAAACTTGTAGCGTAAGGCGTGTATAGTTTAGAGTCCGAGCCGGACACTCTTATGAGCCGGCCGGGACTCTAAGGGCTGCTGGGCGTCAGCCTCCCTATATAAAGGGACGACCCGGCAGCGGTTTAGAGGCGAGAACAATCTCATCGAGAGCCGGGGATAGTTGATTAACTCCTGGCGATCGTAACCCTAATCAAGATCACCCCAAACTGGACGTAGGCTTTTACCTTCACCGTAAGGGGCCGAACCAGTATAAACCCTCGTGTTCCTTGTCCCGCATAACCCCTTCAAGCTTCCTAGTTGTGATGGCTCCACGACTAAGTCCTAGCTCAAGGACATCCGCCGTGACAATTCCACGACACTTAGTAAAAAACTGCACCTGCTGAGTCATGGCAGTTTACATTTCCGGTTTAAAGAAGCCACGCACCGTAAAACCTTCCCGCTCATTTACGACAAGGTTGTAGACAATTGAATTACTCTCAATACCTCCAGCGGCTTAGATAACCCGATGCACTTAGATGTATGTCATTAGGCCCCTCCATAAGCCGCCACTTTAAACATTGAACTGTAAATTTCCTCCGGCTTATAATTAAACCATACATTTCCTTTTATCATAGGCTTCTGACTTTCACCATGCCTCCCAAAGCTCCCAAAGCACCCATCACATGCAATTGGATGAGGTCCAACGTCACCGACGAGACCTTAGCAGATTTCATGAAGTCGGGTTACCTGCCCAAGAAGGACGTCATGTCCTACCATGCCCCCGACCCATCAGAGGAGAGACCACAGCCAAGGGACGGGGAGGTGGTAATTTTTCCTGATCACATGAGCCGGGGCTTCGCACCGCCCGGCTCAAAGTTCTTTAGAGATGTGCTGAATTTCTTTGATCTGCGGCCACAAGACATAGGACCCAACTCGGTGTCGAATATATGCAATTTCCAAGTATTCTGCGAGGTATACCTGGGAGAAGAGCCCAGCCTGCTGCTCTTCAGAGAACTCTTTTATCTGAACCGCCAGAACGAGTGCGCTAACGGGCCGAGCTTGGAACTTGGTGGAATCTCCATTTAGCGACGGAGAGACTGCCTTTTTCCTTACGCCGAGCCGCCAAGCCAGCCAAAGGACTGGAACCAGACATGGTTCTACTGCCAAGACATGTCGCCGGCTGACGAGAGCCCGCTACCCGCCTTTCGTCCTTCGCGTCTGGAACCAACTCACCCTCTGTCAGACAAGTTATCTCAGGCGGAGCGCCAACCTCTGATCCCCACCATCAAGAAAATCCAGGCTCTCCTGGGAAATGGCCTTAATGGCATTGATCTGGTCCGAGTCTGGATCTCGTGGCGGGTGATCCTCTTAAGCCGCCGCCTCGGCTTAATGTGTGAGTACACCGGCCGGAAAGATGACCCCCTGCGACACAGCCACAAAAATCTTCCTGAAGACGTTGCTGAAGACATGACCAAGGCCCTCTTGAACGAGAGCTTGGCAGACTGCGGGAGGACCGGCTTAAGCCCCTTCTGCAAGACCAACCCGGCCCCAGCGGTAAGCCGCTGATCTGAACATCTTATTTTCTTCTGTAAATAGCTTTCATCTGAACCTTAAGAAATCGTCATTGTATTTTTCAGGCTGATGACAAATTCTGGAAGGTCAAATATGACCATGAGGCGGCCAAGAAGGCCAGGAAGGCTAAGAAAGCCGCCAAGAGAGCCGCTCCCTACAAGAAGGGAAGCAGGCCCACTGCCTCAGAGCTGCTTCAACTGAGTGACAGCTCCGAGTCAAAGGTAACCCCTGAACCTGTGAGCCCTTGTTGTATTTCTTGTTTATTTCTGTCCACCTTATCAATACTGTTCATCAACAGGATGACACCGGAGCAAGTAACCCGGTGGTTGAAGAGGTAATGACACTTTCCTCCGACTCGGAGCCCTTGCCAAGGCTGAATGTCCAAAGGGTAACCCGGAAAGTAAGATTTTCACATCCTTTAGCTTATCAAGATCCTCAATTTCTTTTGAAGCAACAGATTCATGAGAGCCGGCGGCACACCCGGACCAACAAGGATGCTGACCTCTCCTCCGGCTTACCTGAGGCATCAAGGAAGCGCCGGTCCGAGGTTATCTCCAACTTATATCCTTTTCATCCTCTGGCGGGTGTTATACATCAACCTCTCAATTCTTCTGATTCAAATTATCAGGAAACGTCTCCTTCCTCTGGTGACTCAATGCAGTCGAATCTGCCGGCTTTCAAGACCGTACCCGGGTAACGATGATCATCTCTTGCCGTGCTTTATCTTTAGTCATACTTTTGTACTAACCTCTTGTCCTTTCAGTGCTCAAGCAAAGCTCAGTAAAAGAGCAAAGAAAAATAAGCCGGCGGAGGAGTCGGTCGTGACGGAACCGGAAGTTTCCGCTCAAGAGCCGCCAGCCGCCTCTGCTCCTGAAGCCACCGCTCCCATCGACGAGCCAGCCATGGAGACTTCCACCAACCCGGATATCTCCAGCCCGGCTCAGCCGGCCGATGACCCGGACGTGGTAATCACCCGGACGGAGTTTGTTGAGCCGGGGAGACCCACTGTGCTGGCCAAGTGCTCCGCCAAGGAAGAGATGCTAGAGCGCAGCCGGGCCAATCTGGACCTCACCAACTATACGAACTTGATCGTCGGAGAGATCGTCTCCGGCTATGTGAGTCAGGTGCACAAGAGCCGGGATTTGGAGATCAACATGGTGAATCAGATACAGCAGAAGTCTGAGGTACCACTCTACTGCTTACTGCATAGTTACCTTTACCATACTAGCCCCCAAGTCGATGACTTATGATTGAATATGTTGTAGACTTAAGTTCCGGCTTACTTCCATGAACCGGTAATTTGTAGATAGAGACTTTCAACATGCATTAGCCCCAAGTGCCAAGTGTCTTTGCTTGGAAAGCGCTTGGGACTTTAAACTTGCATAGTAACTGTTTATATTATAACCCGGAAATTGTGCAGGCTGCTTGCAAGAAGCTTGAGGCTGACATCTCTGATCTGAAGACCCGCCTGAGGACGCAGGAAACTGAGACCCGGAAGGCCAACGCCAAATTTGTGTCCAGTATTGCTTCTCAAGAGAAGCTGAAGAAGAACTTTGAAGCTGAACAGAAAACTTAGGCCGAAGAGAGGGCTACTCTGGTGAGCCGGGCCGAACAGGTGGAGAAGGCTCTGACGGAGAGAACCGCCGAACTCTCCGGCTTAAAGCTCCACGTGTCATAGATGGTCGTCGCAATCTTCGGTAAGTTATTCCACCGGCTTTCATCAAGTTTCCAATCTTTATGTCTCGTAACTCCCATCATTGCCAGCGGCTTATCTTACTCTGTTAAACAGGTCCAAGAAGCGCCAACCTCAACCAAAGTGTGCTGACCAAGTTGAAGGCCGTGTACACTCTGGTGGAACAACTCTACACCGGGTCACAGCACGCTTTGGCCTTGGTGGCCCTATCCAATGAGGTGCCGACTCACCTGCCAGAAGTACTTCGCCGGCTGGCCGTTCTCCCTCAGCGTGTTCAAGAGCTGCGACGGGCGTCTGCAAGAGCCGGAGCCATAGCTTCTCTGAGCCGGGCCAAGGCTTTCCTTCCAGAGCTAGACCCGGCGGACATTGCACTTGGTTATCCCAGCTTGAAGGAAGACGGCACCCCTTTCGACCAAAAGGACTTTGCTGCCCGTGTGAAGATCGTGCGTCCGGTGGCCACCCTGATTGGGAATGACACTGATCTGACCAAGTACCAGCCGGGCTACGATGCAGAGAATCGGAGGATTCCCACTCCGCGTTATGAAGCCATCAGCCTAGTCCCGCCGACTCGTAAGCACACCTTTGCCCCGGAAATTGACCCGGCCGAGTTAATTGACGAGGAAGCTCAATTTGAAGCTCTGAGCGGCATTGACTGGAAATCGTCAACCTTCCAGGTCTTGGGAACAGCCGGAGGAGCGGAGAGGGATGAGCCGGAAGCTTCGACCCAGCAAGCGTCTTAACTCTGTAGGCGACTTATTTCAAACAATGCTTCACCCTTTTGGACTCGGGGAGTCTTGTAATAGAATAGGACCAACACTTTAACTTTGCTGTGCCATCGTGCACGTGTTGAATGCTGAATCCCATTGAAGTTGCTTCCTTATATTTCTCCGGGTCATAACTGATCATTCATTTTCCTTAAGCTCAAATAGTTGTCTTTAACTATCCTGCATAGAAAAACAAATCACAAGTCTCTAGGCGGCTTACCGCACTAGGAATCGTATTCTCGTACATATAACCCGGAATAAAGATCTAAGTCACGAAAGACTGATCCTCAATCATATCCTTGATATAGCCGTAATAACACACTTACCGGCCTTCAAGTACACTTCCGGTTTATATAACCCGGAATAGCAAGGTTGGTACCTCAATTCCGGTTTACCAGTCTTGATAACACCGATTGTGTCTGACGAGCACTGTGAATCAAAGTTAAGTCGGTGTTATAAGAACCGCCATGTGCACTGTTGATACAGAAGAACTCGTTGTAAATCAGAAAATCAAAACTCAGGGGCTTCCGGTTCGAATACGACCGGAAACCCGTCCCAAAGGGGTTAAGCTAAGATTCGAATGCGATCACATAGCCCCCAATGGGTTTGGCGATGCCAATCAAGAGGGTACCGACATCTATGTTCTCTTTGGTTCGAATACGACCCATGTTTGAATAGGAAGCCCCCAAATGACCTTAAGAGTTGTTTAACGACGCTGATTCGAATACGATTCACGTCGGTTCCCGAAGGGGGTTGAACTATGATTCAAATATGATCAAAGAAAAACACCCCAATGAGCTCGGCACTTTGCCAATCAAATGGGTATCGACAGCTATGTTCTCTTTGGTTCGAATACGACCTATGTTTGAACAGGAAGCCCCCAAGTGATCATATCGCGTACGGCTAGATTCGAATATGATCATAAGCCGGATCCTCCTTCAAGTTATCATGTGATCTTGCAATGGAAACAACACGTTCACCTTTGGTAGGAGAAAAAAGGACAGAGGTTCTGCTTTATTGCTTATCATAATATATACATGGCTATAGAAATATATACATTATGAGAGCCGGTGGCTCAAGTGTAATAGGGTCGAAGCTGAGCTATGTTCCACGGTCGACGGGTCTCCTCCTCTGACTTGCGTGAATCTTTGTGCTCCCGAATGTCAATGAGGTAATATGACCCGTTCTGCAAGTTCTTGCTGACCACAAAGGGTCCTTCCCAAGGCGGGGATAACTTGTGCGCATCTGTTTGATCCTGGATGAGCCGGAGCACCAGATCACCTTCATGGAAGACCCGGGACTTAACCCGGCGACTGTGATAACGGCGCAGGTCTTGTTGGTAAATCGCGGATCGAGCCGCTGCCACATCACGCTGCTCGTCCAACAAGTCAAGAGCATCTTGGCGCGCCTGTTCATTATCCGCCTCAACATAAGCTGCTACTCGAGGCGGGTCATGACGGATGTCACTGGGGAGGACTGCATCCGCTCCATAAACCATGAAGAAAGGCATGTAACCCGTAGACCTGTTAGGAGTAGTATTGATGCTCCATAACACGGAGGGCAACTCCTCCACCCAACAACCCGGCGTCCGTTGCAAAGGGACCAAAAGCCGGGGCTTGATGCCCTTCAGAATCTCCTGATTAGCTCTCTCAGCTTGACCATTGGATTGAGGATGAGCCACTGATGAAACATCGAGTCGAATATGCTCTCGTTGACAAAACTCCTCCATGGCGCCTTTGGATAGACTTATGGAGGGGCCTAATGACATATCTAAGTGCATCGGGTTATCTAAGCCGCTGGAGGTATTGAGAGTAATTCAATTGTATACAGCCTTGTCGTAAATGAGCCGGAAGGACTGCGCCTGAATCAACTGAGTTTGGGCGTCGAGAGCCGCCCTCTCCGCAGCCATCCTGATCCCTTCCGCTGCCAGATCCTCTTTGGCTTTCACTACATCTAACTTTAACTGTGCCACCTCTGCGTCATGCTGAGCTTGATCCGCCGGGTCAACCGCGGCGGTCAACAGGGCCGCCATCTTGTCCGTGAGATCCATCAGCACCTGAGCCGGCGAGGGCACCGGGGTTCCCGCCCCAGCAGCAGGCTGCGCGCCGGCCATGAAGATTCCAACCCGCCTCGGCGGCTCAAACGGGTCCGAAATACTGTCACCATTGGAACAACCCATGAGCTTGCCATCTTGAAGTTGATACAACGAGTTTGACTCATCTGTGGATGACTCGCCGTCAGAGCCGGCGGGCGTCTCATCACCAGATCCAGATCCATCAGAGAGCCCTCCATGGATACATCCCACAAAAGCATGCTTCAAGGCAGGCAGGGCCTGGGCGGGTCGTGCGCACTGAGCCGTCTCGATGAGATCGGCGCAGAGATCCGGCTCAGGGCCCAGCTCACCAATCTTGCCAATGAAAACATGAATTCCGCCGAAGGGGACCCGGTATCCGTACTCAATTGAGCCGGCGTCGGGGCCCCAGTTTGCATCGTCGATGTAGAGCTTGCCGTGACAACTCTTGGTCATCCGGCCCACAGCGTATCCCTTAAGCCCTTCGAGGCTGCCCTTCAAGAACTCAAATCCACCGTGCGCTGGCCCCACGGTGGGCGCCAACTGTTGTGGAATTGTCACGGCAGATGTCCTCAAGCTAGGACTTAGTCGTGGAGCCATCGCCGCTAGGAAGCTTGAAGGGGTTAAACAGGACAAGGAACACGAGGGTTTATACTGGTTCGGCCCCTTACGGTGAAGGTAAAAGCCTACGTCCAGTTGAGGTGGTATTGATTAGGGTTTCAATGACCAGGGAGCTTAACTGCTATGCCTGGCTCTCGACGAGATCTTTTTTCTTCTGAACCGCTGCCGGGTCGTCCCCTTATATAGAGAGGTTGACGCCCAGCAGCTCTTAGAGTCCCCGCCGGCTCATAAGAGTGTCCGGCTCGGACTCTCAACTATTCTTGCCTTACACTACAAGTTCTACCATAATGACGGTTGTAACTACGGGCCCTAAGCCATCTCCGGGTCTTAAGCCCATCTTTGGCCCACCGTCTTCAAGCTTGGCGCCGGGCTTCAGGTGATGACCCTTATGAGTAACCCGGCCCCACCGGGCGGGTGACTCTAAGGTTTATATCCTCAACAGTTCCCGAGGCGGCGGCGCGACTCGCCGGAGAGGAGGCCGGAGGAGAGGGCCAGCGGCCGATGGGGGAGAAGGGGAGGACGGCGAGGAGGGCGGCCGGAGTGGGAGGAGAGGGGCGCCGGCTCGGGCACGGGCGCGGCGTCGGCGGTTGCAGACGGTGGCGGCGTCCGGCGTCGGTGGCGGTCGGAGGCGATGGCGACGTGGCGGCGGCGACCAGCGTGACGGGCGGCGCGCGGGAGGCGGCTCGAACGCGGTCGGGCGACGAGGAGGAGACGGGCCGCGGGGGCCTGCGGTGGGCTTCGCGGGCCGGCGGCGGGCGCCGGTGTACGGGCGACACGTGTCGCGCTGTGAGTGGACGGGGCGGCGGCGGCTTTCGTCCGGCGCCGGGCGGACACGTCCGGCGCGCGGAGGGAGAGGCTAGGGTTTCGGGGATCCGAAAATTTCGAGGAGGCTCACATATTTATAGGTATAGGGAGCTAGGAGGCTCCAAACGGAGTGCGGTTTTCGCCCACACGATCGTGATCGAACGACCTAGAGCATGGAGGTGAGTTTGCTGGGTTTTGGGCTGGTTAGAGAGGGGTTTTGCTGCAACACACAAACGGACTTTGCGGTTGCCCGGTTAACCGTTGGAGTACCAAACGACCTCCAAATGGAACGAAACTTGACCGGTGGTCTACCGGTGGTATACCAAGGCCACTTGACAAGCCTCGGTCCATTCCAAGAACGTTCAACACCCGCTCACGAAAAGAAACAAGAGGGGTGCGCCGGAGGAGGTGGGAGTGCCGGATTGCAAAACGGACAACGGGGAAAATGCTCGGATGCAAGAGACGAACACGTATGCAAATGCAATGCACATGATGACATGATATGAAATGCATGACATGAACAAAATGCAAAACTAAAGACAAAACCCGACCATGAAGGAAATATCATAACACATAGCCGGAAATGGCAAGAGTTGGAGTTACAAATATGGAAAGTTACATCCGAGATCTAGGACTGAAAGAACTCCGGATATTCGGAACGGAGATGGTCCTCGCGTTCCCAGGTGGCTTCTCGGTCGGAATGGTGCGACCACTTCACTTTTAGGAATTTGATTGACTTGTTGCGAGTCTTGCGCTCAGTTTCTTCAAGAATAGCAACGGGGTGCTCATGATAAGACATATCTTCTTGGAGGTCAATCTCTTCGAAGTTGATGGTGCGCTCAGGCGTGTTGAAGCACTTGCGAAGCTGTGACACGTGGAACACATCGTGCACGTTCGCGAAGTTGGAAGGAAGCTCAAGTTGATAGGCGAGGTCGCCTCTTTTGCCAATGATCTTGAAAGGACCCACGTATCTAGGGGCAAGCTTCCCTTTGATACCGAAGCGACGAGTGCCTTTCATTGGAGAGACGCGGAGGTAGACATGGTCTCCGATCTCGAAAGCCAAATCATGGTGCTTACTATCATAGTAACTCTTCTGGCGCGATTGCGCGGCTTTGAGATTTTCTCGGATGACTTTACACATTTCTTCAGCCTCTGTGATTAAGCCATTGCCAAGAAGTTGGCGTTCACCAGTCTCTGACCAATTGAGAGGAGTACGGCACTTTCTGCCATAGAGAATCTTGAATGGGGCCTTGCCCGAACTCGCTTGGAAGCTGTTGTTGTAGGAGAATTCGGCATATGGAAGACAATCTTCCCATTTCATGCCAAAAGAAATGACACAAGACATGAGCATATCTTCAAGAATTTGATTTACTCGCTCGACTTGGCCACTAGTTTGAGGATGGAAAGCTGTGCTGAAGCGAATGTTGGTGCCCATGGCCTTCTGGAAGGAGTCCCAGAACTTAGAGGTGAAGATCCTTCCACGATCTGAAGAAATCAATTGTGGAATGCCGTGCAAGGAGACAATCCTGGAGGTGTATAGCTCTGCCAACTGAGCTGCTGTGATAGATTCTTTAATTGGAAGGAAATGCGCCACTTTAGAAAGCTTGTCGATGACAACGAAGATAGCATCATTTCCGCGCTTGGACATTGGAAAACCAGTCACGAAGTCCATTTCAATATGATCAAACTTCCACTCTGGGATAGCAAGAGGTTGCAGGAGACCACCTGGTCGTTGGTGTTCTGCTTTCACTCTTCGACAGACATCACATTCATTCACGAATTGAGCAATTTCTCGCTTCATTCGAGTCCACCAATACGACTGCTTAAGGTCATGCTACATCTTCGTACTTCCAGGATGAATGGAAAGAAGAGAATTGTGCGTCTCGTTCATAATGACTTTCCTTAGATCACCTTTAGGAACCAAAATCCGGTCCTCGAAGAATAAAGTATCTCTGTCATCAATGCGATAGCACTTGTATTTGGAAAGACCCTTGTCGATACCATGTTTCACCTCCTTCACCATGGTATTCAGGAGTTGTGCCTCACGAATTTGATCTTCCAAAGTAGGAGAGACTATGAGGTTGGCAAGAAAGCCTTGAGGAACAACTTGGAGATTTAGCTTGCGGAAAGCTTCACAAAGATCCGGTTGAAAAGGCTTGAGAATTAAGCTGTTGCAATAAGCCTTCCTGCTTAAAGCATCTGCAATGACATTGGCCTTGCCTGGAGTATATTCAATACTCGGATTGTACTCTTGAATCATTTTGACCCATCGAGTCTGCCTGAGGTTGAGGTTGGGCTGAGTGAAGATGTACTTGAGACTCTTGTGATCGGTGAAAATGTCCACTTTTCTTCCCAACAAGAGATGTCTCCACGTTACTAATGCATGGACAACTGCCGCCAACTCGAGATCGTGAGTGGGGTAGTTCTTTTCGTTGGGCTTGAACTGATGAGAGGTATAGGCCACAACTTTCTTCTCTTGCATTAACACAGCACCGAGACCTTGAAGAGAAGCATCACAGAAAACTTCAAATGGCTTGGATTCGTCAGGAGGAGTCAAGACAGGAGCTGTGACGAGTTTCTCTTTGAGAGTGTTGAAAGCAACGTCCCACTCAGGAGACCAGACATACTTCACATGCTTCTGGAGGAGGTTGGAAAGAGGCTTTGCAATCTTATAGAAATTCTCAATGAATCTTCGGCAATAGCTTGCAAGGCCAAGAAAACTACGGAGCTGCTTGACATTCTGAGGAGGTTCCCAATTCACAATTGCGGACACCTTCTCGGGATTAACAGCGATGCCCTTGGCAGAGATGATGTGACCAAGGTAAAGAACTTCATCGAGCCAAAACTCACATTTTGAAAACTTCGCATAGAATTGATACTCTCTAAGCTTGTCGAGCACCAATCGCAAATGTTTGGCATGATCCTTCTTATTCTTGGAGAAGACCAAGATATCATCAAGATACACCAGGACGAATTCATTGGTATAGGGGTTGAAGATGAAATTCATCATCCGAGAGAATGTTGGAGGAGCATTGACAAGGCCGAAAGACATGACAATATATTTATAAGAACCAAAGCTTGTTCTGAATGCTATCTTGGGAATAACTTCTTCACGAACGCGAATCTGATGATAACCCATACGAAGGTCAAGCTTGGAGAATACTTTGGCACCTTTGAGTTGCTTGAATAGCTCATTGATGTTGGGAAGTGGATACTAGTTCTTGATTGTCTTCTTGTTCAATGGACGGTAGTCGACACAAAGTCGTTCTGTGCCATCCTTCTTCTAGACAAAAAGAACACCACAACCCCATGGAGAAGAACTCGGTCTGATCAAACCCAGACGCTCTTGTTCATCGAGCTGTTTCTTCAATTCCTTCAGCTCCTTGGGTCCAAGCTTGTATGGACGCTTGCAAACGGGTTCCGTGCCTGGCTCAAGATCGATAACGAACTCAACTGGCCGGTGAGGAGGCATACCCGGAAGCTCTTCTGGAAAGACATCTTGGTACTCACAAACGACTGGAATCTGAGAGATGGCATTCAATTCGCCCTTCTCATTGAGAGAAAACAACCGAATGGTTTCATCACGAGCGGCATAGATAATCACATCCTCAGAAGAGTGTGTCAAATGAATTTCCCTGGCAGCACAATCAAGTTGAGCCTTGTGCTTAGAAAGCCAGTCCATCCCGAGAATTAGATCAATATCTAAGTCACCAAGAACAACTGGAGAAGACAAAAATTTATAGTTTCCCATCTTGATAGAAACATCCGGAACTATTGAGTTGGCTCTCATTGACTTCCCCGGAGAAACAACACCCAATGGTTTATCCAGATAAGACCAAGAAAAATCATTCTTTGCAAAGAACGATCTCGACATGAAACAAAGCGATGCACCAGTATCAAAAAGAACTTTTGCAGGAATATCATTAACTGAGAGATTACCCATTATCACATCAGTAGACTCCTCTGCTTGAGCTGCATTCATCATGTTCACCTTTGCATACTTTGGATTATGCTTGACCACTGCATTGCTGGAAGATCTGACAGGAGGAGGAGGCGGAAGGCGCCTTTGATTGAAGCACTTGTTAGCATAGTGACCTTTCTGCTGACACTTGTTGCAAGTCACCTCTGAGAGTGGACGATGATAAGGAGCATTGGACTTTGGAGCTTGATTCTGAGACTTGTTCTGATAGCCAGAGCTGGAAGAGTGGGAAGATCCATGGCCACCTTTGTTCTTCTGTTGGTAAGGCTGACGAAACGGAGGAGGAGGAGGCAACCAGAACTTCTGTTGCTTAGCAGCCACTAGTGAGGAAGAAGAAGACTGAACTGCGTCCCTGACTCTCTTCTTACATGCCTCACACTTGAGCTGAGTAGCCTCTTGCTTCAGTGCCATGTTATAGAATTGATCAAACTGAGTAGGCTCAACAAGAACGAGAGCTAACTGCAGATCCTCTCTAAGGCCACCTCTGAAGTCATAGATCATGCTCTTTTCATCAGGAACGTCTTGTTTAGCGAAGCGAGCAAGTTTCTGAAACTGGATGTTGAATTGATACATAGACATGTTGCCTTGCTTGAGATTGCGGAACTCCTCACGCTTGCTCTCAACAACACTTTGTGGAATGTGGTGCGCTTTGAAGTCCCGACAGAAGTCAGTCCAAGTGATCACATGACCTCCTCTGGAATCTTTGTATTGTTGATACCAATCAGCAGCTTGGTCCTTGAGCTGAAAAGAAGCGAACTTGACATAGTCCTCAGGCCTGACATTGCTACATTCAAAATGCTTGTTGATGTCCACGAGCCAATCATCGGCATCCGTGGCCTCGGCACAATAGCTGAAAGACTTGGGCTGATTTGCGAGAAACTGGTTGAGAGTAGCGAAGTGAGGCTGATTGTTGCCTTGGCCTTGATTTCCTTGATTGCCTTGCCCTTGGGTGCGTTCTTGCAAGAGTTGCAGAATCATTTGAGCACTGGCGTTGGTGGCTGCCATGATAGCTTGCCATGCCTCCGGAGGCGGAGGTGGTGGCAGAGGGTTCGCCTGACTCCCTTCATTGCGTTCCGGATTCTGACGCATTGGCGGAGCCATCCTGAAGAGGGTGACATCCGTTAGCATCTTGACAGACAAAAAGACAAGTAGAATCAACGGATAGAAATTGCAACATATAGTCTTCACAATAAACATTCGAACGAGCATGAACGAATGAATTCCATAGTAAATCCTCACACTTCCATATGTTGAGAAGCCACTTAGAAAAAGGTATGGAATCAACATTTAACTTTGAAGCAACTCGAATACCACAATTCAAAACAAAACAAAGTATTGGCTTGCAGAATAAGCCGGAACAAACATATGATAGATATTTCGTCCGAAGTTTTCATGGTGGGGCCCACACGGGCTCGATCGTACAGCACCATCATGTACAAGGCAGTGCACAAGACATACGAAGCGTCCCCGAGTCGGCATAGCCAAGGACTCTTTAAGACACTACGAGACCACTGTAAAACCAACCGTGGAAAGGCGGACCACTAGACGTCGAACCCCAATCTCATATCATGCGTCTGTCGGAAAGATATCCTAGGAGCTACTTGAATTCCCACTTATAAACTCCCGAAACTTTCTGGTTATGCAATCTGGTGTTGGGGATATAGGGGACACAAAAATATATCACCCAAACTAGCAATCCCTAGATCCAGCTGTATCCATCCGTCAACACATAACCAAGAAACCTTCGGAAATCGTTTACCTCAACCTTCGAAAAGCATCCGTTATACAAGTTATGGCAATACTCCCGAACTCCCGCCCCAGTACTGGGTGGCATTGAGGTGATCTCACCAACAACTGCATAAAAGAGATTTCGATGTCGGCGAAACTCAGGTATTCCAGAACTGCAACGATAAAATTGTGACGACAACACCTCGGAGCTCAACTCCCCGGGACACTGCCACAACCCCTAAATGCCAGGAGGCACCAAGAACAATGTTCTCGTCACAAAACCATCGAAACGATTCTAAGATACCCGCGTGATCCTAAAATATATTTTTAGTGAAATTTGAGGAGAGAAGAGTCAAAACTTCTACGTCAGGAGACCTCACCAGAGCGACGAAGGGACTGAGGAGTAAAAAGAATCCTACTCTCCGATATATATAATCCTAAGACTCAAAACATTTTGTTCTAGACTCAACAACGCCAGCGATTCGATCAAGCAGGGGGCTCCTAAGTCGGGGATGGCTCTGATTACCAACTTGTAACGCCCACGATGCGGCTATATCTCCCACGTGTTGAGGCACGACTTAGAGGCATAACCGCATTGTGGTTTTGTCGCAAGAAGGGTCATCTTCACACAATCCCATGTAATGAACAAGAATGGGATAACGAGAGTTGGCTTACAATCGCCACTTCACACAATACATAAATATGATTCATACATCATCCAAAATACACACATAGACCATCTACGGTCAAAATCCAAATGAAAATAAGATAACCCTAAATGCTAGATCCCCAATCGTCCCAACTGGGCTCCACTACTGATCATCAGGAAAAGAAACATAGTAACGACCACGTTCCTCGTCGAACTCCCACTTGAGGTCGATTTCGTCATCTGCACTGGCATCGTCGGCACCTGCAACTGTTTTGGTAGAATCTGTGAGTCACGAGGACTCAGCAATCTCACACCCGCGAGATCAAGACTATTTAAGCTTATAGGAAAGGATGGTGTAAAGAGGTGGAGCTGCAGCAGGCACTAAGCATATATGGTGGCTAACATACGCAAAAGAGAGCGAGAAGAGAAGCAACGGAACGGTCGTCATCTAGTAATGACCAAGAAGTGACCTTGAACTCCTACTTACGCCATTCATAACTCAAACCGTGTTCACTTCCCGGACTCCGCCGAGAAGAGACCATCACGGCTACACACACGATTGATGTATTTTAATTAATTCAAGTGACAAGTTCTCTACAACCGGACATTAACAAATTCCCATCTGGCTCATAACCGCGGGCACGGCTTTCGAAAGATAATACCCTGCAGGGGTGTCCCAACCTAGCCCATCATAAGCTCTCACGGTCAATGAAGGATAAACCTTCTCCCAGGAAGACCCGATCAGTCTCGGAATCCCGGTTTACAAGACATTTTGACAATGGTAAAACAAGACCAGCAAAGCCACCCGAATGTGCCGACAAATCCCGATAGGAGCTGCACATATCTCGTTCTCAGGGCACACCTGATAAGCAAAGCGTACAAGTACCAACATAACCCAAGTTGCCAAGGGACGGTCCCGCACGGTGCTCTAGTTTGGACCAGCACTCAGAGGAACACTGGCCCGGGGGTTAAAATAAAGATGACCCTCGGGCTCGCGAAAACCCAAGGGAAAAGGCTTAGGTGGCAAATGGTAAAACCAAGGTTGGGCCTTGCTGGAGGAGTTTTATTCAAGGCGAACTGTCAAGGGGGTCCCATAAATCACCCAACCGCGTAAGGAACACAAATTCAAGGAACATAATACCGGTATGACAGAAACTAGGGCGGCAAGAGTGGAACAAAACACCAGGTATAAGGCCAAGCCTTCCACCCTTTACCATAATATATAGATGCATTAATATAATAAGAGATATTGTGATATCCCAAAATATCCATGTTCCAACATGGAACCAACTTCAACTTCACCTGCAACTAGCAACGCTATAAGAAGGGCTGAGCAAAAGCGGTAACTTAGCCAAACAACGGTTTGCTAGGAGAAGGATGGTTAGAGGCTTGACATGGCAAATCTGGGAGGCACGATATAGCAAGTGGTAGGTAGCGCAGCATGGCAATAGAAGGAACAACTAGCAAAGCAAAGATAGAAGTGATTTCGAGGGTATGGTCATCTTGCCTGCAAGGTTCTCAGAGTTGTCGAAAGCTTGATCCTCGTAAGCGTACTCAACAGGTTCCTCGTTCACGAACTCGTCTCCCGGCTCTACCCAAGACAAGAACACAAGCAATGGAACCACAATCAATCACGGGAAATGCACAAGCAACATGATGCAAAGCATGTATGATATGCGAGATATGATATGCGATGCATATGCGTGCTCCGGAAGGAAAATGATGAACAAGGCAGTAACTTGGCAAACCAAGCATGCCACTAGAAAGATGAGATGATTTCGGTCGAAATCGATATAAAGATCACCGGAAACGGATGCACGGTTTGCAAATGGCAAGCAAAACAAGAATGACACGAATCTGTGATTAACAGCATGATAGCACTTAGAATGCAACAAGTAACAATGCTACAGCACTCCAACATAGCAAAAAAGCATATAAAAGTAATATACAGGAGATGCTTGACAAAATAGGAACACTGAGCTACGGCTAGATCACAACATAACAAGCTCAAACAAGCATGGCAATCGTGCAAAAGATAACAGGTTCACAGACTTATTATTGAAATTATTGGACATGCCTGAAACAGCATCAGGTAGCAATGTTCAGAGCACGAAATCAACATGCTACAAGAACTTAACATAGCAAAACAAGGCATGTAAGTATTCTACTAAATGCATATGACAAATGTCCCTTACTGACCATGAGCCAAAAAGGAACAGAATATATGATGGCAACCATGTAAACATAGCAAGTTTCGTTAACAGGTTTCAGACTTTGCAGAAAACAGAGCATGGCAGAAACAATAATATGAAGGCATCTTGGTGAGCTTGATGCACTCACCACAAAGCAATGCATGACAAAACAAGCATACCTACAGAAGGATGGAATGTTTATGAAGCTATCCATGGCAAGAGAAATTACAAACCATGTATGAAACAACTACAACAAGCTTGGAAAAATTGAATATCATGTTAACAATCTCCAGAAATATTTTATAGCAAACGTAGAGCAAGATTGAGTCATGCTATGGCACTCCATAATTTCAAACAAAGGCATTAATGGATAAATTACAACAATATCTACAAAACATCCTTAGTGAACATCACCAAAATAAGCATAGATCTCTCTGTAGCATCAAGTTTATATGGCAACAAAATAACAGCAGTCACAGACAGTAAAATCACTAAGTCCCTGAAATCAGAAACGTCACGAAGCCTAGTTTGCATGCTTGTGCTAGTCACCACAGAGATCCCCAAAATACATGGCATACACCTATGTAAGGATGGCATGGCATACATCAAAACACATGTAGATCTCATGCCCATAAGATGCACATATTAAATGCAACAAAAATAAAAAATCCTCAAGTTCTGATAAGTAACACCAGACAACAGCAACTAGCACTCTTGCACCAGATATTTTGGCATCAAGATGAACTTAAATGAACATGGTGAAATGGAACAAAATGAAGAGCATCACTAGGCGAACATTTCGATATATTACACGCGCGAAACGGAGCTATATGCAGAGAGTTATGATGCGATGAACATGAGCATGTACTGTGAAAATAAAAGACTTGGAGAAATCGGGAGAGGGGAGAGTCAACCTTCGGCGTTTGACTGGATCGGGATCGGGCTAGGGTTCCCGAGGCGGCGGCGTGACTCGCCGGAGAGGAGGCCGGAGGAGAGGGCCGGCGGCCGACGGGGGAGAAGGGGAGGACGGCGAGGAGGGCGGCCGGAGTGGGAGGAGAGGGGCGCCGGCTCGGGCAC
>NC_057796.1:110703620-110709636 GCF_018294505.1 Triticum aestivum
CGACGGGGACGAGACGGGCCGCGGGGGCCTGCGGCGGGCTTCGCGGGCCGGCGGCGGGCGCCGGTGTACGGGCGACACGTGTCGCGCTGTGAGTGGACGGGGCGGCGGCGGCTTTCGTCCGGCGCTGGGCCGACACGTCCGGCGCGCGGAGGGAGAGGCTAGGGTTTCGGGGATCCGGAAAATTTCGAGGAGGCTCACATATTTATAGGTATAGGGAGCTAGGAGGCTCCAAACGGAGTGCGGTTTTCGCCCACACGATCGTGATCGAACGACCTAGAGCATGGAGGTCAGTTTGGTGGGCTTTGGGCTGGTTAGAGAGGGGTTTTTCTGCAACACACAAATGGACTTTGCGGTTGCCCGGTTAACCGTTGGAGTACCAAACGACCTCCAAATGGAACGAAACTTGACCGGTGGTATACCAAGGCCACTTGACAAGCCTCGGTCCATTCCGAGAACGTTCAACACCCGCTCATGAAAAGAAACAAGAGGGGTGCGCCGGAGCAGGTGGGAATGCCGGATTGCAAAACGGACAACGGGGAAAATGCTCGGATGCAAGAGACGAACACGTATGCAAATGCAATGCACATGATGACATGGTATGAAATGCATGACATGAACTAAATGCAAAACGAAAGACAAAATCCGACCACGAAGGAAATATCATAACACATAGCCGGAAATGGCAAGAGTTGGAGTTACAAATATGGAAAGTTACATCCGGGGTATTACAACCTCGATGCAACCACAAAGTGGTGCATTCAGTTCGACTATACCTTGCTAGGCAATCTGCAACCCTATTTTGATCTCTACTAATTTTCTAAGGAATAAAAACCCTACCAACCATAAAACTTAATCTCCAAAACTAGTTGGTGATCAATAGAGCGGTCCAAGCTATCACCAAAAAGGATAGAAATAGCCACCACCGAGACTGACTGCACAAGAATTGGCTCTTCAAAATGCCGCACAGCCAGTGCCATGCCCATCATTATCACATGTATCTCTGCTTCAAGCGCTTCATTACAACTAAATATGTAACGCTCTATAGCAATAACCACCAAGTCATCCTGTCTTCTCAAAATCATTCCGAGAGCTGCCAATCCATCATATTTTGCATACGCCCCATCAACCCAGAGTGCCAACATGTTCGCTAGTGGTGCATGCCACCGGAGAGCAACTTTGGTCTTCCTCTATTTTTCTACAACCCATGTCTCTTGCATTTGCATCTTCCTTTTAATTATTTCTTCAGTAGAATATCTCATGCAAGCACATATGGAGTTAAAGTAACTCTGAACAAAGACAGGGGAGGCCTCAACAGGCACACCCTCCCTCGCATGAGACATATCTATGCGCACTTGCCAAATCCTATACACCAACATCATTACCATATCTTGGCAACTTTCAACCACCGAGCAAGAAACTGAAGCAACCAGTCTATACCAGTATCCCATAAAACATCTCATGCAAAAGTGGCCAAACATAACTCATCTTCTCCCTTAACTTCCAAGCATGATTACATGTAACCGAGGCATGGAAAGAACCCTCATCTTCTATCCCACAAATTTTACGCGTCGCCCATGATGATAGGTGGCGCACCACCTTCCCTTACATCGTTGTTAGGGCACTATTTGCCGCCTTACACGCAATTATTTCCATTTCTTGTGGGACTTCAGTCTGCCAAATCAACTTCCCCATTGGACGTTCACCTTCATGATTACTACTAGTTGCATTGCATGCAAAAGCTTCTTCATGATCATTCATAGAAAGCCCAGAGGCGCTCTTAACAGAGAACATCCCATTCCGTTTCGACTGCCAGGCAGTGAAATACCGACGATGTCGCGGGAAGGTTCGAATCCTCAAGATTTCCACCATGTCCATCAGCCAAAAACATTATGTAGAAGGTGCAAGTTCCATGCACGTTACTGTCCAAGAAATATGAAATTTGGTTCAGTCGGCAATTTCCCTTAGGGGTAATGGGGCGAAAAGATGGCCCTCGAGGGATCCAAGGATCTCTCCATGTCTTGATGTCTACACCGCCCCAACCTTCTAGATAACTCATTCTTCAAAAGCTCTAAACCATATACCACACATTTCCAAACTTCGAAAGAATTGCCAATGAAAATAGTGTCGAACAAACTACCATTAGGGTAGTATTTCGCATTCAACAAATGAGCACATAAACTATTAGGTGTATCAATAAGATGCCATACTTTTTTTGCCAGGAGGGCTAATACGTCCATTTTTCATCATGCTTTTATATCGATATTTATTGCATTATGGGCTGTTATTACATATTATGTCACAATACTTATGCCTATTCTCTCTTATTTTACAAGGTTTACACGAAGAGGGAGAATGCCGGCAGCTGGAATTCTGGGCTGGAAAAGGAGCAAATATTAGAGACCTATTCTGCACAACTCCAAAAGTCCGGCGGAGCTGTTCTGCCAGGGAAACATCCCTCCGGGAGGGGGAAATCATCACCATCGATCCTCTCATCGGGAGGGGGTCAATCTCCATCAATATCTTCACCAGCACCATCTCATCTCAAACCCTAGTTCATCTCTTGTATCCAATCTTTGTCTCAAAACCTCAGATTGGTACCTGTGGGTTGCTAGTAGTGTTGATTACTCCTTGTAGTTCATGCTAGTTGGTTTATCTGGTGGAAGATCATATGTTCAGATCCTTTATGCATATTAATACCCCTCTGACTATGAACATGAATATGATTTGTGAGTAGTTACGTTTGTTCCTGAGGACATGGGAGAAGTCTTGCTATAAGTAGTCATGTTAATTTGGTATTCGTTCGATATTTTGATGAGATGTATGTTGTCTTTCCTCTAGTGGTGTTATGTGAACGTCGACTACATGACACTTCACCATTGTTTGGGCCTAGGGGAAGGCATTGGGAAGTAATAAATAGATGATGGATTGCTAGAGTGACAGAAGCTTAAACCCTAGTTTATGCGTTTCTTCGTAAGGGGCTGATTTGGATCCATATGTCTCATGCTATGGTTAGGTTTACCTTAATACTTCTTTTGTAGTTGCGGATGCTTGCAAGAGGGGTTCGTCATAAGTGGGATGCTTGTCCAAGGAAGGGCAGTACCCAAGCACCGGTCCACCCACATATCAAATTATCAAAGTAACGAACGCGAATCATATGAGCGTGATGAAAACTAGCTTGACGATAATTCCCATGTGTCCTTGGGAGCATTTTCCTTTATATAAGAGTTTGTCCAGGCTTGTCCTTTGCTACAAAAAGGATTGGGCCATCTTGATGCACCTTGTTTACTTTTGTTACTTGTTACCCTTTACAAATTACCTTATCACAAAACTATCTGTTACCGATAATTCCAGTGCTTGCAGAGAATACCTTACTGAAAACCGCTTGCCATTTCCTTCTGCTCCTCGTTGGGTTCGACACTCTTACTTATTGAAAGGACTACGATAGATCCCCTATACTTGTGGGTCATCAAGACTCTTTTCTGGCGCCGTTGCCGGGGAGTGAAGCGCCTTTGGTAAGTGGAATTTGGTAAGGAAAAATTTATATAGTGTGCTGAAATTTACTGTCACTTGTTACTATGGAAAGTAATCCTTTGAGGGGCTTGTCCGGGGTATCTTCACCCCGACCAATAGAGCAAAGAGTTGATCCTCAACCTACTGAACCTACTGAAAATGTTTACTTTGAAATTCCTTCGGGTATGATAGAGAAACTGCTAGCTAATCCTTTTACAGGAGATGGAACATTGCATCCCGATTTGCACCTAATCTATGTGGATGAAGTTTGTGGATTATTTAAGCTTGCAGGTATGCCCGAGGATGTTATCAAGAAGAAGGTCTTCCCTTTATCTTTGAAGGGAAAGGCACTGACATGGTTTAGGCTATGCGATGATATTGGATCATGGAACTACAACCGATTGAAATTGGAATTTCATCAGAAGTTTTATGCTATGCATCTGGTTCATCGTGATCGTAATTATATATATAATTTTTGGCCTCACGAAGGAGGAAGCATCGCTCAAGCTTGGGGGAGGCTCAAGTCAATGTTATACTCATGCCCCAATCATGAGCTCTCAAGAGAAATTATTATTCAAAAAATTTATGCTCGGCTTTCTCTCAATAATCGCTCCATGCTCGATACTTCTTGTACTGGTTCTTTTATGATCAAGACTATTGAATTCAAATGGGATTTACTGGAAAGCATTAAATGCAACTCTGAATATTGGGAACTCGACGAAAGTAAGGAGTCAGGTATAACACCTAAGTTTGATTGTGTGAAATCTTTTATGGGTACCGATGCTTTTCGTGAATTTAGCACTAAATATGGACTTGACTCTGAGATAGTAGCTTCTTTCTGTGAATCCTTTGCTACTCATGTTGATCTCCCTAAGGAGAAGTGGTTTAAATATCATCCTCCCATTGAAGTAAAAGTATTTGAACCTATTAAAGTTGAAGAAAAGACTATCACTTCTAATGTTGATCCTATTGTTCCTACCGCTTATATTGAGAAACCACCTTTCCCTGCTAGAATAAAGGATCATGCTAAAGGTTCAACTGTGGTTCATAAGAGTAATACTAGAACACCTGCACCCCCTGAGCAAATTAAAGTTCAACCTAGTATTGCTATGGTTAAAGATCACTTGGTCGATAATATTGATGGGCATGTTATTTACTTCTGTGATGAAGCTGCTAGAATTGCTAGACCCGATACTAAAAATAAACATAGACCTGTTGTAGGCATGCCTGTTATTTCCGTTAAAATAGGAGATCATTGCTATCATGGCTTTGTTGGAAATATGCCCTAGAGGCAATAATAAATTGGTTATTATTATATTTCCTTGTTCATGATAATCGTTTATTATCCATGCTAGAATTGTATTGATAGGAAACTCAGATACATGTGTGGATACATAGACAACACCATGTCCCTAGTAAGCCTCTAGTTGACTAGCTCGTTGATCAATAGATGGTTACGGTTTCCTGACCATGGACATTGGATGTCGTTGATAACGGGATCACATCATTAGGAGAATGATGTGATGGACAAGACCCAATCCTAAGCCTAGCACAAGATCGTGTAGTTCGTTTGCTCAGAGCTTTTCTAATGTCAAGTATCATTTCCTTAGACCATGAGATTGTGCAACTCCTGGATACCGTAGGAATGCTTTGGGTGTACCAAACGTCACAACATAACTGGGTGGCTATAAAGGTGCACTACAGGTATCTCCGAAAGTGTCTGTTGGGTTGGCACGAATCGAGACTGGGATTTGTCACTCTGTGTAAACGGAGAGGTATCTCTGGGCCCACTCGGTAGGACATCATCATAATGTGCACAATGTGACCAAGGGGTTGATCACGGGATGATGTGAGTTACGGAACGAGTAAAGAGACTTGCCGGTAACGAGATTGAACAAGGTATCGGGATACCGACGATCGAATCTTGGGCAAGTAACATACCGATTGACAAAGGGAATTGTATACGGGATTGATTGAATCCCCGACATCGTGGTTCATCCGATGAGATCATCGTGGAACATGTGGGAGCCAACATGGGTATCCAGATCCCGCTGTTGGTTATTGGCCGGAGAACGTCTCGGTCATGTCTGCATGGTTCCCGAACCTGTAGGGTCTACACACTTAAGGTTCGATGACGCTAGGGTTATAGGGAAAGTATGTACGTGGTTACCGAATGTTGTTCGGAGTCCCGGATGAGATCCCGGACGTCACGAGGAGTTCCAGAATGGTCCGGAGGTAAAGATTTATATATGGGAAGTCCTGTTTTGGTCACCGGAAAAGTTTCGGGTGCTATCGGTAATGTACCGGGACCACCGGGAGGGTCCCGGGGGTCCACCAGGTTGAGCCACCGGCCCCAGAGGGCTGCGTGGGCCAAGTGTGGGAGGGGACCAGCCCCAGGTCGGCTGGTGCGCCCCCAACAAGAGGCCCAGGGCGCAGGAAGGGGGGAGGGGGAAACCCTAGCTCAGATGGGCCTAAGGCCCATCTAGTGGGGCGCCCCCCTCTCTCC